>NC_088859.1:26216496-26421496 GCF_963853765.1 Magallana gigas
AGCATTCCCTGCATACTATACAAAATTTTAGCTTCAGCCAGCAATGAAACAGTTCTATGCAGCAAGCAATTCACAAATCAAAAAGAGAGACCAGAGAAAATGAAACTGAATCAAACACTTACCCCCACAGTGAGAGTATCTTGTCCGGGGCCCTGGGTCAATCTGTCTCACAGGTGTATAACTCTGTTCTGACCGCCAGGTGGTCCCAATATGATGCTCATCTCTTCATCTGCTCTTCTTTATATTTTGTTCAGTTTACCTCCAAATACTCAGGCAGTGACTGAAATGAGAAAAAATATTTGAGGGATTATACAATCATATATGTATGGTGTGTACAGGCTTTTAGCGAGCTAATTCTAGGTGACATTCCAGTGTAACAGTTTGTAGGTAAAAGAATGACAGATTGGGGAATGCTTCATTAGTGTGTGTCCGTATACCTGTAGACATTACCAAGATGCTTTCTCCCTGAGTCACTGAACATCATCTCACTCAGACCTCTACACGCTAACAGTTATGTCTCAATGCAAAAACATAAGGTTTAATGGACGAAACGAGGCAAAATATAAAAAAATCATTGCTCCAGCTCATTGTCTATTTTTATTTGGGATTATATGACTATAGTGTGTTGGTGACTCCTTTTCCCATGTGTGTGTACACTAACGTCTGCCTTCCATTAACGACATGGTGGGAGCCTTTTACATGCTTGACATATGTATGTCGCCAGCAGTCGGATGATAGATTCGCCTAAATACATCGAATTCTTCAGCATCATGAAAAGTCGAATGTGTAAATCAAATGTGACCGATCACTCGCTGGGGCCTACGTCACTTGATGAAGCACGTGTGATCTGATGTACACCATACTCTGACTACCTGTTAAAGAGAGGCCAGGGAGAGAGGCACAAAACAGTTTCCACCAGAAAAATCTCGACAAGATCGGCAGATGATAATGAGCCTGGAATCTCGAATCTTACGTCACCACCCTTCTCAAAGATAGTTTTGAATGATATCATTTGAGTTTTATGCAAGTTCTTTCATTTCAATCACGCAAAATGCATTCGGGATGAGAGAAAAATGTTGGGCTTTTCTCAGTTCTCAGTACCTTACTACACACCCAGTGTTACAGCAAAAAAAATTTCATGTGGTTTGGAGAAAAAAAAAAATCCCCATAAAAGACAAATCACCATGAGTGAACATATTAAAGGATATATTTTTTAAAAATTTTTGATGGAAATTAATAAAAGATGAAATGGAGATTGGAAGAATCTCTTTACAGTTATTACTTTTTTTTGTTAAACAGGGAAAAAAAAAGATCAAAAGATAATTGATCATTCTAAATGAATTGCAAATTTCCTACTTCAAATAACATCCGATTAGTCTGCATATTCAATTACAGTCAGACCCAAAGGCCACCTCAAGTTTAAAACACATCAGTTGCTGAAGAAAAACCTGATCTTCAGCCAATTAATCAGCAATTCTACTTTTGTTCAACTCATATAAAAAAAACAAAAAAATACAGTTTTAAAAACTGATTCGAAGTGTGGCTTTTGTTAAATATCCGGTATTAAGATACAGGTATTTCTTAAAATCAAAGCCCAAATCTGGAAAGATGATGAGGCTGTATCATTTCTTGAGGTTGCAATTTGTTAATATTTCCTGCCCTTCAACAGGTGCAATAAAAATGGACTTGCTCCGACAAGCGCAAAACAAACACCTCGAAACTGCCGCATGTTTTGACCCCCTTAACCACAAGCATGACATGTACTCCTAAGCAATGATGATAGATTTGTACGACGACTTTTTTTTTCCTGTTTATTTTCCTCTGGTGGTCATACATTTGTCTGCCTATTAAACTCTCACATTATAATGAAGAAAATTAACAGTACTTTAGTACTTTACAATTCTTCTAATCAAAATAGTTTTCTTTTTCATCAGTTCAATTTTCTTCAATAGAATTAAATTTCTTTTCAAAAATCACCTCAACAATCAAAACAAAAAAATGAGGAAAATCTGTGATTGGCTTGAAATAAGGATACTGTCTTGCAAATATAATTTCAGACTTCCAATTAAATAATTAGTACTGTTTGGTTAAATCTTTATAATCAAATGACGGATTACCAAATATTTATTGCTGTGGTTGTTACAGAGATACACACCCTATAAACATTCATTAATTTTAATTTGAAGGCTGAAATAATTAAGTCAAGTATTGAGAGATCTAGATAAGAGATTTCTAAAACCTATCAGTAGATGTAATTTTTTTTCTTAAATCAAGCACTGTCCTGAGATCAAAAGGTGGTGTAAATCTTCAGTGAAAAACTCGAGCATGAATTCATTAAGCCAAATCTAAAAGTCAAATTTGTTTATCTGACAAGATGAATAGGTAATATCATAATTATTAACCCTGGTCCGATAAATTAGACTCATACAAGTAAAAAATATTAGCATCTTTTAAAAGTACCAGTGGAAAAATGCTAGTTCTTCCCTTACTTTTCCAAAGAACTTCAAATTTACAGATTTATATTTACAAGCAATAATATTTCTCTTACCTCAAGCACAACAAAAATAATTCATATGAAAAAAAACTTTTATTAAATCATTTTCTTTAAACATTTCTTTTCATGTTAATGCTATAAATCAATTTTCCTTCATCACAGTGTTAAATCATAAAATTATGTACTACAAAGAATAAAATACGGTCATGAATAGATAGCGCACATATTTTTAGAACATACATTTCCTAATACATCATTAAAAAAAAAATACTTCTAAAGGAAAGAAAAAAAAAATATTGCATGAATCATGTAGCGAGGACCAATTAATTTTTCTCTCTCTTGTCGGTTTGATTGTGAAGCACTTCTTCTACGGGTGTATGAGGCTCCCCTCTCCACCCAGCAAGATCACTTTTTTATGAACAGGCAAAATCTCCAGGTGAGTAATGCACGCCGTTTGATTTATGATATATTTTGCCCCGCAAAATGAAAAAAACTCAGGTATGTGGGTATTCGTTTCCTTTCAGGGTTTTGTTACATATTAATTTTGATCGGAAGCCCTCTAAGGCTTGCACAGCGAGATGTTATCGGGCTTTTTAACACATGTGACCAATAAATTATGTTGACACTTCGATTATCACCCATTTTTAAAGATGCTTTTATTTTTCATATAATAACTATTTTTTTCTTTACTAGGCCTTCAGCAACCATGCATTACCATGATACTTCTGTTTCAAATTACTGGTTTCTATTGTTCTGGTATGACGTACATTGGCGTTTAATAAAGAATGATAACAAACAATGTGATGAAAGCATTGATACACACTTAGTTTTGCTAGCTTTTGATCTAAAGGGCAAAGAAAGATAACTCTTACAATAGCTATTTCCTTTTTGTATCCCCCATCTCTCTTTTCTTTTAAATAAAAAAAAATTAAATTCTGTGTAAGTGAAATACAAGGTGGAGTTTGAACAAGTTTCATCTATTCAGTTTCATTCCCCAGGAACAAAAATCCTCCTCTCTAATGAAGGAAATTTCTTCATTCTTTGATAAAAAAAAAGGTATTCAGAAAGCAACACAAGAAAGATAACTCTTACTGGATTTAATGACTATAAAAATTATGCCTAGCAAGGCACACTGATATTATGAGCATTTTATTTCATATTATTAAATGAAAAATCATTATTATCAAATAAAAAGTTTATCTGCAGAGAGAATACACTGATAATGAGTCTCCATTAAGCTATGAACACAGCTGTTTTGCCATATCATGTACATACAGAAAGACTTTCTAAAATATACAGACACAGTGAATGTGTACAGCTATAAAATTTTGTCACTGCTCTGCAATGATGAAAGATACATTTTTTTTTAACACTACTCATGTAATTTGTAATTCAAATTAAAAATACTCTTAAAACTTCTAAGGTAGACAGCGGTACAAGGAATTCAAGAATACCGGTACATAAGAGTTTTGATATTAGGGTGGTATATGGGACACTTCCATATTGTGATATACTTCCTATTGCAATAAACAATAAAATCAAGTATAATTTCATAAATATTTTCTTTCCCAAAATTGTTACCTAACAGCGTAGTGCAATGGGTTAGAGTGTTCACTATGAATCTGTAAAGTCATGAGTTCGAATCCCTCCAGGGCTTTTAAATAATTTTCACCTTTCCAAAAAATTCTAAAACATATTTCTGGATCAATTATTGTTAAATTAGAAAATTCTAAACCGGTGAAAATATTTTGAATAAAATGTACTTTTATCCACGTTAATATCAACAGATGTCCCATACCACCTAACATAAATTCATTCACTGATGGAAATAAAGGAATGCTGATATTTTCCCACTATTTAAAGCTCAATTAAAAGGACATGATGAACTTAATTGGGGTGGAATGCAACCTAAAAAACATTCAATATCTATACTATCCTAATAATAATCTTTTCATTATAAAAAGTGTAACTTTTGAGAACTATGCAAACTAACTCTGGGTCTATGTATACATCAAAAGAAAATTTTGAACTATAAAGAAAAATCAACAAAAATTTATTAATTAACTGATGTTTGTGAATTAAAAATCATGCACACATTCAATTTCTTTTTTTTTAAATATTGAACAGAAGTGCATATTGTATAAAGTATATATCATTCAAGAGCATCTTATAATATAGGAGTTACTTCCCTTTGCCCATATTTTCTAAGGCAATATAAAATCTAACTGGAGTTATCTCTCTTTTCCCACAATCTTTGGATGCTGTTACTGTATAGGTTAGAAGAATTATAGGTAACTCTTTTCAACACTATTTTATTTTTATCTTTAAATAATCCTTAGAATTAAAATTTGGGGTTCAAAAATTCTAAAGAGGAAAACCAATTAATACAAAGAAAAGAGGTAACAAATATCCCCAAATATATGAAGCAAAAAAATCTTGGAGTGTTTCAAAAATAGAAAGTAAATACTAGACTGTGCCAGCCACAGGTCGTTCTAAGTCCTTAGCCCACATACCTTCCTCCCTCTTCTGGGGACCCACTGGTACTTGACATAGAAAGTACTCTGAATCTCCCAGACTACTTACACACTAAGAGAGTCCCATCAAGACCCACTTTTGGGGAAATAGGTCTCGCTTTTACGCTACAAGTGTTACTACCAAGAACGAAGTAGCTGAGAGAAAGTCTTGGTGGTTGCTGACTCTCGGCGAAGGGTTAGAATCCAGGTCAAGAAACTTTTAACAAAGAAAGAAGTTATCTTTCAAACTGTGAGAATCTTTTCTTTTGAAAACAGCAAAGAAATGTTAATTGCAACCTATGACGAGCGATCAATATCCAAAAGATTCTTCAGACACTGTGATTCTTTTCAAAGAAGTGGATCAGGAGAATAATTCATTTCTCTCTTAAGTCTCTTGGTTTGCATGCACTTATTAAGATTCATTTCAGATTCTGCTGATGGTGTGTTCAAATACACGCCACACTCAATGACCATTGATTGGACTTCTACAGATATTTAAAGTAAATGGAACTTGTAATGGATAGAGCTGTATTGGGGCCTTGATTATTATAATCTGAACACTGAAATCATCTGTAATAATTAATAAAACCTCCAGATAAGTAAATCATCAATGGTATAATATTTCTACATTGATTTATTCTAGGAACTTGATCTTCTCACAAAAACTTATGCCTGAAACTTGAAGAAGAGTCCAGATTACTTCAGTGCTACCATACATGGGTAAACTAACAGCTGCCCACCCCTTTCATTATATCATAATTTTCTTTAATCTTAATTGCATTTGCATCAAAATGTGTGTGCAACATGCACATCCTGCATTTTTTTTGGCATTTGATCATCAAGTCTCTCCATAAATTTGCAATCACTTACAGTTCCACTAAATCACTGATTTTTTGTTTAAGTTTTAGTTTTCTGGCAAAATTCTTTCCCTGACAGCCTGTCACATCTTGTCATTCAAGAAAATAACTCGCTAACCAGTATCAATTAAAGTTTAAAGATCTCTTCTACAGAAACATGATACATTATTGGGCAACTTCCTTGAAATGAGAACTTTAAATGTCAAAACACTGCATTTAGATTGTCTCGCATACTGGAAGTCTTGCGTATTGGAATAACAAAATTCTTTTTTTATACAACAGACAAATGTTGAAATCCTCTGAGGGGTCAAAATATTTATGCAATCAATCTAATTACTGATAGTTCATTTATTGGTCTTTAAAAAATCTTGTTTTGCGCATGGGTAATTAACTAAAGATGCTGCAACCATTTAACATGGAGATGCTGCAACTGTTCAAGAACAGAACAGAACAAACCGCAGGTACAACTTACCCGAATTGTATCCGCCACTTCCTGTATTTCACATCAGCCGAATCCGCAGCATCTGTACTGAAAAAAAATTACAAGAATTAAGTATGCGATTAAAAATTATCTTCATATTTAACACCAATCATGTCAAAGAACATTTTTCTCATTTAGACAACTGGTGCACTGGAGCAAGAGAATACGTCAATTCTATTGGTCAATCATCAGGGGAAAATGAAAATTATAGCAAAAAAATCATTTAAAAGGGGAAAAAAAAAACAAGAAGAAAAGAATTCAGAATTCTGCCTTCTCAACAGAACACCGAGTTGGATTATTTAATAAGAACACCCACAGGAGCAGACGGCAATACAGAGCACACAATGTGAAGGTTGCCGAACTAAATAATGTATTGATTTAACAGTTTGTGGTATAGTATTTTTAACTTTACTTCGGATTCATTGATCTTTACTACAGTGGAATATTGCTTGCTTTACAAAAAAAAAAAGAAAAAAAAAAGCCACCATCCTCTCTCCTTGTCCGTTTCCTTATTATCATCTCCTGTCATTTGACAGAGAAACGGGATGGGCAGAAGTCGAGAGAATTGTCCCAGCTAGTGCAACACTGCAGCAGTTGCAACAAAAGTGACTTGTCACTATAATTGTGGCAGCAGTAAAAAAAAAATGCTATGTCAGCACACTATGCAATGTCAGCACACTATGCCTATGCCAGGGTTGTGTGTATTATGTTTCCACATAAAAGTTTCACTTGACAGATGATTAAAAGCCAATTGTTCAATTGCTAATAACAGGATTGGCTTGCTCCCGATTCTACGTCAATATTGTAGCATAGTTTCACTGGCAACATTAAATATTTATCCCTTATAACAGAACTCTGTTATAAAACCTTACATCGACTAGAGGAGGGACAAATTGCATATTTGCAATCAGAAATATTATTTCTGCTCTTTAAAGTTGCGAAGCTTAATACATATTTTGACATATGACATTTGACTTATTAAAAAGGTCATTAAAGTTAAATAGAGAATGATATTTGAAAACTTTTGTAATTAATTAAAGATCAATACAGATGGCTTTTTAAAAGATATATCCATAACCTAAACCTAAGCATCAGTACAACTATTCCAACCAGAGCTGCGAGTTCAGGTACATTGTACCAGGTACAGATACAATAAACTTATATACACACAGTAGACAAGATAGACTCTTGGAATAAAGTTTTATAAAACAGGATGATATTAAATACCCATGTCAAATGTTTTCAAGTTCCAAATAAACAACTAATTTCCAAAAAACAACTTGGAATCAGACAAAGAACCCCTCTTGAGAGGAAAATTGTAGTTAAACCATTTTAAAAGAGTTATCCTAGCCAGAACTTCCCAGAAGAACAAACAGAAGAATTTCACAGAAGAAACCAAAAGTTTTGGGGGCAATATACATCACACAGTCAAAATTTTTGGGTGGTCACATTTTGAGCTTGTGAAACATGTCTGACTGTCTGTCAGAGTGAGTTTACCCATTTCACTGAGGGAGCTCAAGTTCGGGATCATAAATCTGTCTGGAATCTTGTCTGTATTGAAAGAATAGTTGTCTGAAATGGCAATCCAAATAGTACTAAGCTTTGGCATCTGTCACTGAGCTGTGTGTCATTTTCATAAATATTCCACATTGTTTTCTGATCGGAAAAAGTAAACACAGACGAAGAATCATCCCCAGAGAGAGTTCTCTGTTGACCTTTTAGAAGTTGGGGAAGATGTTTTCATGACTTTTTGGCTTCTGAATTTTGCTCAAGAATCCGGCTTATCTGTTGGATGTAGCACCAAGACATCAATTATCAGAGAGATAGTCTGTCATGTGCAAAGGATGTGCCGATTGATTCTCTGTACCCAACAAACCACTGAGCTGTTTGGGTGAGCAACCACCGTGGCACTAGAGAAACAACTGCTGACACATAAATCTGTTTCATAGCTTACTCACTCAATTTCCCAGAAAAAAAAAAGATAGGGAGAAAATTTTTTTTAATAAGATTCATCAATTAAGCCTTAAGGTGATCAAACCAAATTGGAAAAAAAAAATTCCAGCTAAAAAGTTTTTTTTCATATACATTGTCAATCATACTCCTCCTTATTACAAGGTTATAACCAGTGAGGTGTATATAGCCTCAAAACATACATCCAAGGAAGAAAAAAAAAATATCCCAGTACTGTATCTGATTGGAGAACATGAAATCCAGACAGTTGGCAAGATGCCCACGTGGAGGTGTTTTCAGAAGGTGGAACTCAATTAATAAATGAAATAAGAAGACTGGGGAATCTGTCATTCTTAAATGCTTATACACTCTGTAATCAAATAGAAAATTTGCCAAAGCACACACACCATTTACACCCTTAGTGCCTTAAATTCCAGTTGCGGAGGCAAGTGCTCTCTGGTTCTTTTCAGTAGCCTCTCTCATATTTGCATATCATTTTTCCCATTACTTTGCAGTAACAAATGTCTAGCTTTTAAATAAGGGCTTTATGAGTGCAATGTTGCTTCAAATATCCAAGTACCATAAAAACATCAATATTCCTTGTTCTGGGGAAGGCAAAGCCAGAAACTCGGCTCTTTTCTCCAAATATGCCTCATCAGCAATAAATCTTGAGAGGCTTTCTCTTTTGCTATGACATTTCCATAGTGGCATTCTATCTACTGTACAACTTAAAGAGAACTACATTAGTCCACAATTTCAATCCATAATTCATCTTTAGGGAAAACCCAATATCATTTTTGTTCTAAACCCTAATGCTAGAAACTGAAAAAAAGAAGGCCAATACCTTTAAGAAATTCCATTAAACAGCAATAGAATTGCGTTACTATTGGCTTCAAGTTACGTGGTAATCTATCAAAATCTCTCTAATCCTTGAAGGAAATCTCCCAATAAAATAAAAAAAAATTTATATCTTCTTTTTTATTCTATGAAAATAATGATAAGTATCATTAAATACCTCTGCTGTTTCACACAAGTTTCTGAAGATCCCTGGAAACCATAGAGAAATTGGGATCAAACCACTGAGAAAAAAACCTGTACATGCACGGTGCCTTGGGATTTCTAATCCCTTACTACCACCACCACAGTCTACCTACCTTTTTCCCCCTCTTGCAATTGTTTGTTATACAATTAATACATTCCTGGCATTGTAACCTAGCTAACACACGCACACACACACACACATATACAGAATAAAAAAAAAAACTGTGTCAGCTACTCTTCGACATACCAAAGATTCACCAAAGCAAGTTAAATCCTCAATCAAAAACGCACTACAGGTGAATGGCAAATATTTGTCTTCCCGTCAATTCAACTTTGTATAAAATAATAACATCACTAGATCACTCACCTGTACACAAAAAAAGTTCCTTTATACCTGGAACTTGGCGAACAATAGGTATATATATTAAAAGAAAAGTACTATAAAAGGGGCCAACAAAAAAAAAATCCCCTCAAGAATTTTTTTTCTTCTCTTTTCTCATCCAAGATCACTCCAGCCATTGAGCATAAATATTTTGCCAACATACAGCCTGGAATGTGGTAGATAAAAACCTGCCCAGGTCCGACAAGAGAACGCTCACACAGGTAATGAATAAAGATCTAGGACTCTCGACATTTCACCTGGTCTATATAAAAATTCCATTATATACAAGCCATTGACCTAGGTACACCCCTCGTGGCCTGGGAATGTTTTCGTACATGGCCTGAACTAGGTCCATCATGCAATAGTATTACCACAACACACAGCATTCACTTACTGAGGTACAAGAGCATTACATTTGTTAGTTCCAAAGTCTCTCCTCTCATTTGTCATTCACTTGCTAATTTTACAAGTTGCATGGTGGAAATACGAAAAAAAACTATTTTCATTTGAAAAACACAACTGTGTATTAAAATTCCTCGGCGAACATCTGACCGCTGACAGGAATGTTTTGCCTTTGGGGATAGACAATAAAATTTCTCTAAATGAAAATCAACGAAAAAACAAAATATCTCTACTCGAAACATAGGACTTCAAACGACTCCTTTAAACCAATCAATCCCCTTCACAATTCATCCTCTCTGTAGTCATGCATGTACAACAGGTTGCATAGATTTATCAAACACCCACAAGTTTCAAGGGAAAAAAAGTGAAAGAGAAACAAGAGAGAAAAAAATCTGTTACAATGCTTAATTATAATGTATCTCCACAATATTGATCAATATATCTAAACGATTGTAAAACGTGGACACTTTCAAACTACATGAGTTGACAATGTCGCTAATTATAAGGGTCTAATCTGCACTGCCTCTGCCCACACCAGTTTCTAATTAAATGAACTTTCGATTCCCACCCTGTTTCAGGACAACCAAATATAATACTATTGACAAACTGAATACGTCTCCACGCTCAATTACCTCTCATTGTGAACGATTCTTCCATGACCAATCACTCTGTTTCAATTCATTCCACAATAGTCAGTTATACATGACACACACGCGCATACACATTTTCCCTCTTTCCAGTGAATTCATGAATGAAGCCGATCTGAAAACCTGTTACAAATGATCAAAAGTGGAATACTACGAGGAACATATGCATATTACACATTAATAGAAAGAGAAGGGGAAAAAAACCATAACTGATTATGTAATCTCATTTTTTTCCCGTTGTTAAGCACACACATAAAAGTATCCCTCTCTTTTTTTTCCCTGTTGAGGCATAACATCTGCATCAGGGGAAACATAAGCATTAATGAAAAACACTAATTCTTCCAATAGATTTTCTAGTCTCCTACACGAAATATCAAATGTACACGATCTGTATCTGGCTGCTTGCCTATTGATCAATTATCCTTCTGACACACGTTAACTGTACTAAATATGTGTGGAAATTCCCTTTCATACATATAGATATACAACGCCTCTACACATATCCACAAGAAAAAGTTCCTGGCTTAGCCTACAGCAGTTTTTTTTTTTGACAATATGTCCAGTCATTGGCAGAGGAAATTCCTTATTACTGCGCTAATTGGTGATAAATGAAAAATACGGGGGAACATAAACCTGTTGCCCTTGAATTTTGGAACCCCCATGAAGTTAAAAAAAATAATATACATTAAGAGTAAAACGTAGATCTTTCAACATGGCAAACCACGGACCCCTGATATATATACATGTATCAGTTTCAATCATCTCATTTCAAGAGTCAGAATTTTGCTGTTCTGAAGCATACAAACTCAATTTAATATATAAACAACAATTCATAAACTTTATTGTGTGTACCGTATTCCCTGTATCTGAACAACTAATTACTTTGTCCTTACAAGTATAATTCAAGTTTCTTTACAATGATACTAATGTGTATTCAGATAAAAGCGAAACCCATCCAGGAAGCTAAGGGATATGCACATGATGATCTTGATAACTCATTGAAGATAACTCACACAATATCAGGTTTTCAATAACACATTTTTTATTTTCCTCTCAGCGAAACTCACACTATTGGATATTTCCTATCAAATGAAATACTGTTTATTTAAAAAACAACAATAAAGTTAACAGTTGTAAGAATTACGGAAACTTTTTTTTTTCAATCGTTTATCAAACAAGTCATTGTTAAACTTTCTATAAGCAGAAGTGTTTTTTTTAGTAAAGGGTGTTTATTTTTATGTAGAATTGAAAGGTGGGCCCTCACAAAAAATTGACTAAAATTCCCTCTGACACTTTCCATTTCATTTTATCCACCAAGATATTACTCATTATAACTCTCTAAGTAACATTTTACTATCTACTCCACCTGTAGCTATACTTTATATCTAGAAATCATTAAAAAAAAAATCTTCACTTCATTTCACAAGAGGCGGAAAAATTAACCTCAGGTGAGCAAAAATTACAATACGTTCGTACGAGTCAAGAACTCGAGGTTGAGATGTATGTGTGTGTGTTCGAATTGAGAAATTATATAATAATCGTTCCTCCTGTTCAAGAGGCAGGAAAAGGCTAATAAAAAAAATGGAGCTTATCTTGAACTCCTGCACACTTAATTGTTATTAAGCAATTTTTCAAAAATTGCATCACAACCTCCACAACTACAACAAGTGGGTGCAGACACTGGGCAATAATGTCTGATATCATTTTTTTTTTTATTCCCGTTCTTTTTTGTTAACTCCTTCAACAGTGGCTGGCCACCATTAAAAACCCACCACAGAGACAAATAAAGTGCACAGTATATAAGAAAGATCCTTAGGGTAATAATCCTTGTGACCCCCTTGTCACCAACTCCTAGAGGTCAATCATGGCTGACCTAAGCCGAAGATTACACTATGCCCCAGAAAACAACGGAGAAGGAGATTTTTATTTTTTTTTTTGTTATTAATTTGCTTGTTGCACTTCGTGTGGGTTCACATTTCGTTCACAGTTTGACAGTTATGGTCTTTTGTTTTCGTCGGTGCCAGATTAGTCTTGATGTGCACCAAATGACGTCACTGTCTGCAGCCTCTGACAAGAAAAGTGCAGGCTGATGCACAATTTATCCTAACTCATTTGTCTTTTCTTTCATTTTGTTTTAATGGGTATTGGAGTGGGGTTGAAGGTTTACTTCAAAAAGTCTCAAAAGTCATTTCATCTTCTGAGATTTTTGTTTATGGTCAAATGATTAGTACTTTACACACTATAGCCTTTAATTCTTCAATTTTGTGTAATTGCATGGCATGAATAATCAACAACGACAGAAAAACAGTTCTGTAATAAGGGAATAACAAACTGGATTAACTTCTCCATCAGTTTAACATATTTTTCAACTAACGTACACCCAATCAATCTAATTTAAAGAAATTCAAATTCATGCAAATTAGCACACTTATGTAAGAGCTTAATAGTTCATATTTCAACTGATTTCAAAATCCAACAAAATGGTTGGGACATATAATTTTCAGTTCTACAATATCTCCAGTACAAAGTTCAGCAAGTCTGAACACACACCATGAATATATAAATGTATGCATGTAAACTAAGAGTGCGACAAGCAACCCCTATGCTATGACAGGTTCTTGGCAATCAACCTTACGGGGCAGGATGGAAGAATATAAATTAACTTAAAATACAGTCTGAAAGTTACGAAGAGTCTAAACCACCTATTTTCTTATCAAACTATATCTTCGTCTTGAAACTCTCTTCAGCTTGCTAGCTTCTCTCATCTACCAGTACATGTAGTAACCTGTCCTTGTGCCATCTTATTCAGTAACGTTTTCTCTGTTTCTGAGACTATTCTTGTCAGAGTATTTATTAGTTTATAGTTTTAGTTATACTGCCTATACTCATATCAAACAATATCTCCGTCTTGAAACTCTCTAGCTTCACTCGTCTGATAGCCTGTCCTAACACTGTTGTCTTATTCCCTCATTTTTTTCCCCTTCTCTGTTTCGAGACTTTTCTTGTCTGGAGTATTCGGTTTATAGTTTAGTTACTGCCATGATAGATGATCATTGGTCTGTTTCATCCCTTTGCTTTCTTGTACATCTGCTTAACCCCCATACTGACCTCAGCAAAGGTTAGGTTACAAGATTACAAAACAGTTTTATCAGCTGAGACATACTTTTCCCTGTAACCCCCTTTTACAGAATACATTAACAGCTTTTTTGACAACTGATAAAGAAAAAAAAGTACCTATAAAATACAGAAGTTAAAATTTCCTATTTGAATTGAAAACAAAAATTGACTATTTCTTATGCCCCCTGGAAAATAATTTCTATAAAAAAAACCCCAAACTTTAATACAATTACCCTCTAGAAACCGATTTTGTTATACCAGGTAAAGTCAGCAAGTAAATTAAAAAGGGAAAACTATGTCCAGGTCAAAAGCTCTTTCATGAAACAATTTCCAAAAATATAAAGAAATTCCATTTTATCACAGAGAAAGTAAAACATTTGCAAGAAGAAAAATTTTTTTTACAGTCTAAAAGAGAAGAACTTAATTTCTTCCTTACCTCTATAAACGCCAAAGCCTCCAAGAGAGCTGCAATTCATCCTGATCAAGACAGCATAAACCGACCCAGCCAAAATGGAAATCTATAAAACAGCACAAATAATATGATACAATATTTTTTAAATCTGCATACACAGTCAATATTGTGTACTTCTCCTTAGGTTTCCTATCAATCAAGAATTCTCTTTTCCCTCTCTCTCCATCATAGAAAGGCAAAACAGTGGGATAAGTCCCAAGGGTCAAATTTTTTCTATAGCCAGATAAAGGGCAGCATTCTAGACAGAATCCCCAATTCTCCACCACTTCCCTGTCTTGTACACATATGTACATGACTAAAGTCTGTTTATAGAATGTCCAGAATGGATAAATTAAAACACAAGATTCAGGATATAATGTATGACCAGTCTGACCCACCCATTTTTTTTTTTCAAGAAACATTACCATTTGACAAATGGCTGCAATTCCTGCAATCAACACACTCCTAGTTTTTCCCTTTTCAGAGGCAGTAATATGGTCAAGATATATCCCTCCTCCCTCCCGCCTCTATGTCCTGTATGCTAGAGACTGGCTGAATAAAATGGGGCTGATAGTAATTGATGAATTAGTGCATGATGTGTGTGTGTGTGTATGTTTGGTGGTTGTCTGCCCTTCTTGGAGATTAGGCCGATCCTGAGGCAAAAGGTCAGCCGATTTTCAACACCAATTAATAGTGCAGCAAAGCCAAGAGATACTGCCTAATTAAAAATCAACAGTCCCCTGACCTGAACCTCATGTTCCTTATTTACATAGTCAAGCTCTGCCACAGTTCACCACATAAATTATGTACACTTTTTATAGACGTGATCAAATTTTTTCCCCAATTTTGACGACAGATTTCTTTTCATAAGAAAAAAATTCATACAGCTCCCCCCCCCCCCCAAAAAAAATTAAAATAATAAGGGTCTATAAACTTCTATTGAAACTTTTTCTTTCAATTCAAGATAAGCAACCATTACAATGTATTTAACATTACCAAGGGCAAAGCAAAAAAGGCCCAGAAACTGAAACTTGACCTTGTAAGCGTAAGAGCCTTACTATGTACAGCTCTTAATTAACACACTGCTCCTAGTATATCTATACACATGAGCACAATCTAGTGAATAGTAAACAGATAGGATCTTATAAATAAATCATTGTCGATTAATCAATACCAATTCACACGGCTGACACACTTTTTGGGCTTACATTGATTCAATAAGATGCTGTTTTATATAAGCTGTATCAATTCTCTCTATCTCTCTTCTCTCTCCAGCAACCACATACTATTTGACGACCTCGTTCACTTCTGCTGCAAACAAGACAATCCTCTTTGACTGTCTAAGCCAGCCACAGAAAAGTTAGAAATATGTGTGGGGTGAAGTCCCAGGGAATAAAAGGAAGGAGAGGAAAGGAGAGAGAGAAAAAAAAGACCACCGATATGATTATATCCGTACAGATAATGTCTGTGTCCCTAAACTAAGAACTCAATCAATACCTGTCTACGATAAATGTCAGCAGCTTAGGTACAGAAAATCATTCTGTAATGTGCATATATATGTGGGGCGGACAATCGGAGGACAGTTATACAGCCGAGCACGGAAAGCTTAGAGGAGAGAGGAGTGGTGTGGACTAGCTGGTACTTCAGCCTTTTAATCGGTTATCGCTATTGACACCATTGCAAAATGAAGCTCGATCTTTTGAGGACACACTATTATCAAAATGTAAAAAGAAGGGGAGGGGGATCACAAAGGGATTTAAAAATATATTAAAGGAGACCCAGTTTAGAATTTAATGGCCGAGTTGAAACAGGTCCTTATTGTAATCATGACAGGAGTGAATGTAGTGGTTGAAAGCTAGAACAACAGGGACAACTGGAAAACTTGTCACTGTCTGTCGTTGTATGCGTCCTGACATTTGGAAAAAACTGAAAGAGTTAGCACACACTCATGCAACAGGAATTTTTCATTCATAAACTAATTGATAATCTGAGCTAAACGAGGTCAATGGCACACAGAGCACTTGAACAGATGATATAATTTAGCTAAGCCTAAGCCTAGCTAGCTGCGCCATCAAGACCCACAAAAAAAAAAATGGTGGGGTGGAACAAGGTACCTCATGTTTAATTCACATTTGGTATAAAACTCTGTCGAATTATTTAAACATAAAATCTCGGAAACCAATGATGGAGCTGTAATATAACTCCAATACACCTTTGATCCATTACACAAAACTAACAAATTATGCATTCCGCAAAATAAAAACCGGGGTTTTAAGATAATTAGAACAAAAGGAGTATGATTTTGGCTTTATATCCATGCATGCATGCCTTTTTATTTTCTTTTCACATGAATTACTGCAAACTATGCCGAAAATAGGTCAGCAAGTCGTCAGTTCTAAACACTTCATATGATGTATGGTATTTGGTTTAAACTACGCCCAAGACAGCTCATATCCATTGTGATTTCACAACTTTCGTTCTGGCGTGTTCCTGAATAAAAATGTATTCTGAATCCATTAGTGTATTGCTTGCACTCAGAAGACTTCAGAGTTATTTCAACAGAGGGAATTACAATAAAAAAAAAAAAAAAAAAATTATTTCGTTTTATCTACTTAATAAAAATTGTGGAAATATTCAACTTGATAGAAAGTCACCTAAATATTTCTTATTAATGTGTTTTTGTTCACAAACCCCTTTCTTTCATTATCAAATTTCTGAAGAACCTTCCACACCTGATTATTATTTTCATTTTATTCAGCCCTGTATAAAACTGAAAAACAGCATATTAACTTTTTTCCTATACTTATTAAACAACCATAATTTTTTGAGTTATATGATTTAAAATAACTCTCTTGGAAAGAAAATCTTTACTGAGAATTTTAATGAATAAGAAAAAATGCTCAGAATTTTTATGCAAATACACAAACTTATTTTAATTTCAGAGTATATACACACATACAGGGCTATAACGTCAGTCAAGGGTTAAATCTAATACATGAAGAGAATGTTGGAAGAGATAAGCTACTTCCGCCTCAGGATAATTCAGCAGGAGAAGGAAGATTTACACCTGATGCTTCCGCATGATCTCTAACTAAACAACAATTTTCCACATATTTCCCATCTCTTCATTTTTCAACAGGTTGCAAATTTTTTTCTTTTATTATTAACTTATTTATTTCCTGGCATATCTAATACCTTTAAAGCAAATACATGTGCTACGTAGTAATATGGATTTAAATGTTGTTAAAAAAAATAAATTAAGTTCTATTTGCACTGCATGTGCAAACAACAAAATTTTGCACCTAACTTTTTAGATTTCTTTGTTAAACGTAAAATCAAATATTGTAATAAATATACTGTAATCATTGAAATCTGGATATAATATGCTGTTTGATGAAATGAAAAAAATAGTTAGTATCCTATATTTAAAATAACCTATTGCCTACACAAAAAATGACTATATTGTCAAAAATGTATATACTTGCACTTGACATTAAATTTATTACATTTTGTACCTTTTCTACACTAAAAAGCCAATAATTTAAATTATAGGTGGGATTCAAAAGTTAAATTTAAAGTTTATACCAATACTAATGAATTCATTTCTTACATAAAAGAACTCACAGATTACTATTAAGTAAATTAACTATTATGGAAAAAAATACATCTATATTAAAATGGCCACTACAAATATCGCCCATTTCTCTACAGGCAGGGTTGACTGCATGCTTTATTCTGATATTACTTAGAGGTCATGCTGATAAAACCCAAGGTGAGAGGTGATATAAAGCATGTACCAACACTTGTAACAGAACAGCAATTTCTTGTAACATGTTATCTCCTTGTAATAAAAACCTAGGTTCTGGCAACAGAGAATAGAAGAAAGCGTAGTGCATTGCCACTTCCTGAACTCAGCACAAAGTTGTTAAAGTCTGAGGTCTCTCACCCCCCAATCCTAATATTTCACCTCAACCCCCTTCCCAACCCACTCTACATTTTTTCCCCCAAAAATTTTTTTCCCAGCACAAACACAAGCACAACCCCCATCTTTATTTCCAATCAACCCCCGTCTAAAACCCACTCTCCATTTTTTCCCAAAAAAATCCTTTTTCGCACAAACCAGAGAGAAAATCGTTTCTATTTGAGAACTAACCCTCTGAGTAATTGGATATAATGTTCATCACCGTACTACACAAGAAGACCCTCAGTGTATGTCGGCAATTCTCGCCTAATATCACTGCTATAAAAAGCTTTGTCTATTATAACTCACATCACAATTAGGCCACCACACACCCACATGAAATACACAGAAACAGGGTTCTTTCATTTTCTCACCATTTTCTGTTTTCTCAATATATTTGTCATTCTAGTTGACTTACAAATATATTTATTACTATTTCAGTCTTCCCAAAGTGTACGCATCTATACACTACACGATATTTATTAGTTTATAAACATCACTTTAAAAAAAAAAAAGCCTTTAACATTTGAATGCATTAGATTTACCTGACTTCACAAGTAATTCTATATGTCAAATTTTAGTTTACTTCCTCAAAGATTGATGTCAGACATACACTCTCAGACTTAGCATCAGCAATAATTTTTTCTCTCAAAATTTTATTCTACATACAGTACATCATTTAGAGATTTGAAATATATACAGGTATTATTGTCCATTATTTAGAGTAGTCGACACATTCCATTTGTCAAATTTTTCCTTCAATGTGCACGCATGCATACATTTCTTGAATAATTAATATAAAAAATGACAGTCGGCTTTTATATATCAAAAATTTAAAGGAATTTTTCAAAAGTTTTCGATGAAAATTTCACTTAAATGATAATGTTAAAAAAAAAATAAGGTTTACTTAAGTACAAAATATATAGTTACCTGCTGAGGCACTTGACTTTGGCTCAATAAAGGCAGTAGACCAGCAGTTACATAATGTCCGGCTATCACCAATCCACAGCTTGTGAAACTAAATACCAGGAAAAAAACAAAACCAAAGTAAGATTAGTATCAATGATATCAAAAAGGGAAATAGTAAAAAAAAAATGACAATATGGGCAGTATACATCAGTCAAAGTGAAGCGACAGTCATATGTCTCCATGTTATCTACTTCACTATGTGCATGTCATTGTAGCTCTCTCTACTGATGCCATTCCTCTTTTATCGACTGTATCTCAGAACGAGAGAGAGAGAGAGAGAGAGAGAGAGAGAGAGAGAGAGAGAGAGAGAGAGAGATCTATTTAACTAGGCAGTCAATAAACTTGGAAAAATATGAAATAAAGACCTGTCTGATGATTATGGCATTAACTTTATCTGCTCATACACGTATTTAACCACCATGTAGAGGAGATAATCTCCTAGTACTGAACAGACACTTTTATTCTCCTGAACATTTTTTTTTCAAAAACTTAATTTTGAGAGAGGGTAGAAAAAAGATCCCTGGTCTAGCTATGTTAAACTTGTTTCATTCTGGATAATCAGATGATCCTGTTGAAGATAATCCATAGAGATGTAAAGATTTTTTTTTCACAGAGTACAAAAAATTAAACCTGCTTAATCTTGGATGCACTGAAAATTCATGATTCATTTGCTTTGATTTCCAAGGAAAGAATCTTTTCCATTTTTTTTTACCACTTTGATATTTTTTAAGCATATCAAAATAAGATTCTTAAAAAGTTTAATGACTTTACGTGTGAGATTTTTTTCTTTTTCCTATTTAAACACTTGCATAGAATGGGGGATCCATTTTAAGACTTAGGAGATCGGTTTATTAACTGCTAACCACAGAAAGCCAACATATAAAGGACTTGATCCCCTTGTGGTCTCTTATCCTTACCCCAGGACAAACCACAAATAACAGGAGTTTAAACCTGTTCCCCTCCCCCATCAACTAGCTTTACATAGTCCATTAAGAGCAATTTGGCCATGAGCAAATTTCTACTTTATTTGTTCAACTGAACATTTAAAGTTAATTTATATCCAATGAGTATTTGTGATCTGGTTAAAGTTTTATACAAGTGATATTAAAAAAAAAAAAAATTGTAATGAAAGGCTGGGGGGGGGGGTTTCAAAATAAATTTTTTATGTTTAAACCTACCATTCTTAACAAAATTGCAATCCAAGACAATTTGGAATTGGAATTTGAAGTATGTTAAACTTTAAAATATGAAAATGATCGATGTGGGTCAAATAAGACTGTTTAGATTAGATTTATCCGTAATATTGATTTTTTCTTTTGCCATTATCTTTTTTTTTTTTTTTACAAAGGAATGTAGGATTTGCAAACCCATAGATAAACGACAATAAACATATGTAAAAGGACCAAAAAATCTTATAACAAAATTCACACACTTCAATACATATATCTCGAGATAATACAATTGCGGTACAAGGCCTCCTTGTTAAAAAAAAATCTCCACTGTTAATGGAAGGTTAATTTGAACATTCCAAGCACAACCTTTGTACAGAAAAGTCATTGGTGGAAACTAAGATATATTACAAATATTTTCTCAACAGTCCTTGATAGCAAAGATAATCTTGGCTTACCTATACGCAGATCTACCAAAGACACACTAAGCAGATTAGCCGCCCAAATATGCTGAACAATCAAATCTCTGGGTGCTATTCTTCCATTTTATCTTTGTGTGCCCTGCAAAATTCAATTAAACAACTTTAAATACATTCATTCCGGTCCCCGCAGTGTTTCCTTGTTAATTCAAATAACTTTTAGCACAGGTATACGACTCCTCACGATTGAGAATGGGAACCAAATTCCACAGATGACCACCTACCAGATATATATATACACCAGCCCTAATAATTATGAATACAAAAAGATTCCAAACACACACATCAAATATTTAAAAAGTTTTTTTTTTTTTTTAAATCAATACATTCATTTAAACTCATTCAGTAAAAGTCTAATCAATACTTACCATGGGAACTTTGCAATGTTCAACGATCAACCCAAGTGAAATTGACGCATTTCAAATTATGAATTGTGTTAAAAAAAAAAAGAGGTTCGCAAAACCTTCTTGTTTTTTTTTAAACTTGGTGAGATTACTTTAAAATGCCATTCATAAGGAGAGCGGATGTGGTCTAGTTTAACATTAGAGTTGCCTATCAGATTGTCAATCTATATACATTACATCTATGGTTTGTTGCTACCTCCCAACAGCAAATGGGCCCCACACAGGGGGCCTGATAAGACACTCCCGCATCCTATCCATTGCCACTGCTTTAAAATCTGTTTCCAGATGAATTAACACCAATACTCATTAACACCTATGTGAAGAGTAACTCTGTCTTCTTGCCCGGTAGCTCTGTAAGCCCTGGATGAAAATTTATATCACTGTGGAAAAACAGTTCTCCCTTCTGGTTGTGTGTCGAATTACAATAAATCCCACATTCCAGGCAAAAGTTTCATTCATAACATGCACGGAAAACCTTGCTGAAATATTTCAATGCAGCCAGTCATTCACAAAATCAGCCGAAACTAGGTCAACATCGAGGCAGCTTTTTTGCAAGGAACATTAGCTTACAATGCTCTCCCCAATCTTTTTTTTTTCTTTTTTTTTTATCTCTCAGGTCAACTTTGAAAATACACACATTCTCTCAGATAGAGGAAAAAGATTTTTAAAGACCCCCCCCCCTTCCTGTTAGTTTCCATAATTAGGATGATATTGGCAACATTAAAAATAACCTACAAACAATGCTTAGTACACACGTACATACATTAATTTGTCTCTTCTGGTGCCGGCTGTGTGTAAATCACCCACTAATGCAACCATGACCAGCCTGGCTCTAATTAGAAGTGTGCCGAGATTAGATCACACAAAGCAAACCCAGAAGGCAGGATTCTGAAAATAGCCACCCCATTTGGGAGAGTCTTTTTCTTCTTCTTGGAGATACTAACCTACTTCACCTTATCAATGGAGCAGCTAAAAATAGGGCTTCATAATCTTGTGGGAGATTTTCAGTGTAAAAGAGCATTTATTTAAGTAACAAGCCTCCAATCCTATAGTGATTTTATTTCTGATATTAATGGTACTTGTATCCTGTGTGTTGTGAATTGGGTCCCATTTTTCCTCCCTCTCAAAAATTCACAAATTAGAGACAATTTTACTATTACCGGTCGGTATTTAACTCATTCATCAAATTGATTGCGCTGCATGCTCTTGACCCAAAAGTAAATTTATATGGCAACAATTGAACAACTTTTTTTATATTCTATTTCAGAAATGTATACCTACTACACAAAGACTTTTTTATTTATTCATTCAAAGTCTAGAACATCCATAACTATTATGTATATAGTATATATGTAGGATGCAAGATGTACATCCCTGCAAATCTATGATATGACCTTCGACCTTCGCAAAAAGGACACCTCCTACATACCCTCTTCATAAAAATAGTTATCAATTGACTAATTTGACTTCCTGTAATAATTATAGAGATAGAAAATTTTACTGCTAGAGGCGTAACACATGCATGCAAACCAGCTAGCTTCCCAAGTTTTGTCACAGCTAGTAAACTTGCGGGCAAGAACAACGATTGAACTTCAAAAGATCAAAGTACATGAAAAACGGATAGTGACTATTTCCCCCTATCCAACCAGAAGTGTATATAGTTGGCTTTCCCCCAAATTTTCTCCTGAAATGTGTCCCTCTCTGGTCTGTAGAGAGGGCTACTTGTAAAAGTAACAACACTTGTAATCGTATCTAACTCTGCCTGCATGGTCAGCAAAAACCTCTTTATTTGCTCTCCGAGCTTACATACATACATATATGTCAATACTTGTACCTATGAATGACATGTTTAAGGAAGGTTTAAAGGGTAAAAAAAAAATAAACCTATTTTATCTTGAATAAGAGAAGAAAATCTTTTACTGGTTATTTTGCCTATCAGCAGAAAAGCTGTTTTGAAAAATATTCATGGCGCTGACTTTTTCAGTACCCATTGCTATTTCATCCCAGCAAAACTCATAGCTTTAAACTTACTCCTCCCCCCCCCCCCCCCCCTCAAAATCAAGTCAAATCTTGACTACAAAATCTAATGAACCGTACAAGTATTATATAAATTGAAATTAGATAAGTTCTATACACTACCTTATAGGAAGATGCAAATTAAGTACATTAAATGGCGATCAAGCAGCGATAAATTTTCAAGTCTTCAGAAAATATATGACCCTCCTATATGTACAAATCATGGGCCAGATATTTTCTTTCAACTCACCATAGTGATCAAAGTTTTGTTTAAAGACTTTGTTAATTTCAACTTGACTATTTTTATAAATTGCTTCTGAAACCCTATCCACTCTATTGATTGCTTTTATTAACATTCTCATGCTCTCAGCATACGTTTTTCCTTGAATCCTCAGAACAAACCAAATTTGAGCCATACATTATTAAAGATTAAAAGGAACATGTCGAATCTGGGCAGAATATTTTCTACAAAGCACTTAGGAAAATATTTCAAAGGCCAATTCCACATATTCTCACATGCAGAAGTATTTAAAAAAAGCTTATACATCAAATGATGGGTATTATTGACCTACGTTGGACCATTTGCATAACCTGAATTTACGAAATCGATTTCCACATAACATGCATCAGATCTCCACAAAAAGCCTTTTCAACGCATTAAGCGCACACACCCACTCGCACATACACTGAAAATTTGCTACATTACAATGGGATATTGTCATAAAAATTGCTCAAGATGGCATTGCCAAACAATACACAAATTTACTCAATGAACCATATGATGTTATTTTCTAACGTCATCCAAAAAGAGGGGGGTGAGGATGACACCCTTGAAACATCTTTTATAAAAATTAAAAAAATTCATTTATATCGTTTGACTTTAAACTACTTCCACATAACAGCTAGCCAATAAAAACTTACCATCTCTTACGACACTTCAGGTGTTCCTTTTTCTTTTCAATCATAGTAACGGCTGAACTCAGTAATGAATACTAAATGTAATTTCTCACTGATTCATGGCCAGCCATAGTGAAAGTCAATGAAAACATCTGAGTCAGAGATTTTTTTTTTTCATTCAAACTTTTAGCGAAGTATTTCCCTTTCTGAGAACACTGAATTAAGTCATTAAGCAAGGAAGCCCACATAAGTACCTCATTATGAAAACTTGTAGATTCTACAGTCAAGGAACATTTGTAGGTCACCCAACTCAATTCAGAAACCAGTAACAAGCAAGTATATAAATGAAATCTTATCTCACCATATCAAGATGCTATTTTTTAACTTTCTGCCTATTTGTTCTAAATTTATACAAAAGACCTTCTTATTGCCCCCCTTACAAAAATTTACGTCAATTGCAAAATCTTTTTTAGGTCAACTTGGTGTACGTGTTTTTCCATCAATTTGGCAAAACACGTCTGTGTAATTTGGAAATTAGGCAGAAATATCACAGATTATAAGATATCGGTGGGGAATAATGGTGTATTACTCTTTTTTTTTTTTAAACACTCTTATTCATGCAGTCCTTCATAACTTCTCTCCACCCCAAATCAAGAAATTAAATAATATTTTAAAAATCAACTGACTTACCAAAAAGTCATCAGCATGAATAACAGAATGATCTATGTACCGTCATGATCTATGTACCGTCAAATAAATACAACTCTAACTGGCAAAAGCTACAAAGCTTAATAAATCTGTCTACTAATTTTACTTCCAACCACGAGTAAAAAAAAAAAATCTCATGACTAACTTAAGACCACAATGTGACTTTAGTTTTTAATTTTTATCTATCAAGTCATTCGTTATTCGTTAATTGCAACAGGATTTTGAAATTCCCCTCCACCCCCCACACAAATTCCGTCCAGATCCTGTAGCAAATAAATGCAGGTCTCTTATATAAACTAGGAACTTGTCATTGAATGCCTCATGTACCCAATCAAGTGAAAATGATGCAATTAATTTTTAGTACCTCACAATCATTTTACAACACGACCACGACGAGTACTTCAAATGTGTGAAGAGTCATCTCCTCCATCTTTGTGTACGCATGTGATACACACCTATGACAAATCTCCTTCCTCGTTGCCATGCACGTTTGTAGAATATGTCTACCAAAAAAAAAAATATATATATATATAGACTGGAGTTATAAACATATGATCGCAGTGATGTAATCATTATCATTCAAAACCGTAGGATTTTAGGAGGTCAAATTTCAAAGGGGTTTATTAAAGGTCAGAAAGAAATCTTTCTTAACTCGTAATTCTTTTACATAATAATTATGTCAAAGTCGGGTTGAATTCTGGATTCAGAAATTTAATGCAAAATTAAAGTGCATGTTTATATATATCAAACCTCTACAGGAACATGTATTCAATCACCTATCTTTTTCAAGTTATTTAGGAAGTAAAATGGTTGGCGCAATAAAAGGGAAAAATAAAATTTCCCATAATTGAAAACATCCTTCATTACTAGTACCTTTGTCCTCCCTATAAAACCCCCTATCTTTCTTTAAATTCTATTCAGAAATCAAAATATATTAATACATAATTTTTTCATACCTTAATTATTCTTACAGTTTTTGTTTCCTTTAAAACTGCATGGGACTTTGTCTTTAAACCATGTCTGGAAAATAGAGGAAAAATTGATCAAATTAAATTGCTACATTTTCTGTAAGTTTGAAAACATTCCTGAAAATAAGCATACATACATGCATCATAAATTTACTTTTTGGGGGGGAACATTCTAAAATATGATGAAAATTCTAAAACCCATTCTCCTTTGTCAAAAATGTCACCTTGAAAAGCATGCATGTAACACCAATGAAATGGAACTTTTCACTAGTTCCTAAGTATATGATAAATTAAAGTTGAAATTTTTTACATAACCTCTAGTCAGTGTGCCACTGGATTAAATGTGTACTGGGTATCTACAACAAATTGGTTATTATCATTAATTAAACAAATAATTTGAAACAAATCATGGACACTTACCAGTTTGAATACTCTGAGTATTTTTATCAATCCAAGGCCAACAAAAAAAAAATTATGCAGCATAAAGAAAAGTCATCTTAATTTTCAACATGAATGGAAAAAAATATTTTATAAATGAAATCAAAAAATTCCCAGAATTTCCAGCCCAAAGACACTTCCACAAAATTAATTAATTCCAGCTAAAAGTTTCCTTTGTAACCTTTCATTAAAATTTGAAAAAAATAAAAACGCAATAATTTTACTCATGTGCAGTCCTTGGATACCTAGAATCTAATAAACTTTCACGAGTACCACAAATCCGATTCAAATTCTCGAAATAAGTCGAAGTAGTCGCTGGTTCGGATTGCATGCTGTTTCATACATATATATTACATATGCTTCAGCATATTTTCAGGGGCTTTCCCTCATAATGTTATACCCTTACCTTTCAAATATGTACTTCGTTTCACAGTGACTTGTGCTTAATCCACTTAAAAGACTCCCCAGTAATGGGTTAAAGTATTCCAAATATTACTAATAACAAAAGAAATGCTGATTTTCAGACTTGGCACTGTCTTTTGTACATTACAAGTTTCGTTTTTTAACCCTGAAGAGAAGAAAAATGAACAGAAAGTAGTTCTGAAAAAACATCACGCAAGGATTTTGATCCAATGGCACACTAAGAGTAAAACTCGTTGAAAACCATTCTAATTTTTTTTAACGTATGCAACAATGTTATCTCTCTGCCCTCTGGAACACATCCAAGTCTCAACCCACTGAAGAAATAAATAATGCAAAAATATGCATATCTAGCATATTTTTAGAGGCCTCCAGAGAAAATGTTACTTTGTCTTCTTCAAATGTCGATAAAAAAGAAGATTTTAACATCATTTTGAATACAACTGTCTTGTAAGTAAACAATAGTGGGATCATTAATCAGTTTATATTGATGATATATACTCTAAGTCTGCACATGATGTCCTTTAATTTCTATCAGCAGTTCTTGTAATTCTTTTCAAATCTTACAAATTGATACATTGAATATCTATTTGCATATAAAATATAAAGTCGTCTTTTGCGATTTTTTCTCTCTCCTATATATAATCATTGAAGAATTTTTAAAAAGGACATAAAAAATTAAACTGTTAACATTTATTTTTCAGTGATTTTAAGGGAAAGAAGAGTGGAAAAGGGGGGGGGGGGGGTAACTAAGTTATCCTTTTGTAAATAAAACTCTGTGAAACAAAATGAAAAACTAACAATATTTAACAAAAAAATATTTTAATGCCCAAGTGTTTCTCAATAAAAATTAGTGTATTTTTACATTTTTACTTACAAAGTCAATACAAATATATAAAATCAATATTTTAGAAAAAGACAATTACCGGTAGCAAGAATGGAGTATTCCAAAAACTTAAAAAATATATGTATAAAATAAACAAAAAATACTTCTTTTTTAAATCCTATTATCTGTAACCTGTCACGTTTTGTTCTGTTAACAATTCCCTAGCTGTTTAATTACCTTGAGCTTCACATAACAGTTATGCAGACCGAAATTGCTAGCATTCCTGTGATTTTTAATGACAAAAGTTACATAAAGGAGAGACATTAGGTATAGATATAGGTTCTTTCTTTTCTGGTTTGCCAGGACTAAGGAGAGGTTATTAAATTTAATTCCCTCTCAAGACACTGCGCGAGGTTTAAACATCCTTAGA
Organism: Magallana gigas; assembly: GCF_963853765.1. Taxonomy (NCBI): domain Eukaryota; kingdom Metazoa; phylum Mollusca; class Bivalvia; order Ostreida; family Ostreidae; genus Magallana; species Magallana gigas. The sequence continues at coordinate 26,244,517 of NC_088859.1, forward strand.
TCAGCTAAAACTGACCACAGTATGTTTACCTAGTGGCAAATTTCCAACTCCCCCTAATATATAAAAGGTGCCTACCATTTTATTACTTCATGATCAAAAGCATTGCTTTCTTTTTCACAAACCTTTTTGATTTCTTGATGAATTATCCTATTTACTGTTTGACCCTGTTTTAAGTTTTGTAACTTCTTTATGTAACTAAGCAATCTTTTACAGTACATGTACTGATGTCATGTTTTAAAGGTCGGAGATATTTTCTTAAATGTCAAGTTAAAAGTGAGAGAACCATTTCCCAATGAATTTAATGACACTGCTACCTGTTGTTAATCTACGCAGTTAAAACTCCTATTAAAGTCACTATCTCATATTCAATTTTTATTTTTTACCCCCTTCATTCATGTGCATTGTAGAGCTAAAAAACCCCACAAATTAGGCTTTATTTTAAGCAGCATTATATATCAGTATGGATAAATTACCTGAGAAAAACTTTCATTCAGGAGAAAATCAGGTCTATATTTAAAGTAAATTCTAAATGTGAATTCAATTGTCATTTCAACTGACTGTGTCACCTGTAGCCCACAATCCCTATATTCATCTTACAACAAATGAGGGAAGTTCCATCTACCTGTAATTCATTTGAAGGCATGACAACTTGCTTAACATTCCAGTAAGAACAAAATTCACAATCTTTCAATGATTTTTTGTTTTTTTAAAACCTGATCAGAGATTCCATCTCTCTTTTGAAATATAATATCTACAAATTGAAAAAAAAAAAAAAAAAAGATGTTTAAAAACTGCAGAAAGTCATTCCATACTTGATCAATTAATATTTTCTTAAAATTACCTGTACATGAATGCTCAAGACAAATTATAAGAACAGTTTTAAAGAGATTTCCTCCATGCATGTACGGGAGAGGAATAAAGTTTACAGTTGAATCTCATTCATTATTCAACCGGCATTCCGTCAGACTACCTGTAATCCACAAGGACAAGATTATACTTCCTACAAAGACCGGCACCACATGCTTTTCGTGACAAACCTGATGATAGAGCCTTGATAAAAGCTGGAAACATCTATGTCCTGCTTAAAATTCTTTAGCTATAATCCTATTCAGCAAAGTGTTGACCTAAACATGCAAGAGGGGAACATATCGCACACTCTGTCCTAAGCTACCGGTATAAGGCTAGCTAGCTTGCTAGCTCACTAGCTATACCTACCACCAGAATTTCCAAATGTACACAAAAAGGTATGTCTTGTCAACATGGACAAGTACAGATAGATATAATGGAATGTCAAACTTGGGAGAGAAAACAGGTTGGAAACCTCAAGTAATTAACCCCAACAGGATTTTCTATATTGGTATGAATATGTATAACAGCTAGGATAATTCACCTCAGCAAAATTCTTTGCTTGGTTCTATTCTAAAACATATTTCATGAATATTTTTCATCAATTAAATCTTCACATTCATCAATTAAAACATTTACGCAATAAAATTTCAACATTCATCAATTAAAACATTTACGCAATAAAATTTCAACATTCATCCATTAAAACATTTCATCAATTAAATCTGAACATTTCTTTTAAAAATGAGACTTCATTTCAATTTTTTCTCCATATACATGTTTGACCAAATTATTGGTAACTTGGTGTACAATCTGCCGATAAGTAGTACCACTAGGTGGATTAGGAATGCAGGTGTATAAGGTACATCAGGTGTTAAAAAGTTCTCGCTACACGATACCTTTTATCAATATATTCATCAAGGGAATAATTAGACCCTCTACACCTGAGTCAAGAAATAATACACTCCAGATGAAATTCCATCTCTATAATCAATTGCACAATCAAAATATGAAACAAATTTTAAATTTTCTTTAAAAAAAAAAAAGGTATGCATATGTAAATTAATGTGTAATATTTTCTTCATTGTACAAATAAATTACAGTTTTCTCAAAACAAATTTAAAATTAAAAAAAGGTTAACAATTCAAAACAAAATAATCAAATATTAACTCACTGGTAACTAAGAACTTTTTAATAACTAAAATACAAAATTGAAATTAGCAAAAAAGAATTACCTGTTAAATTTCTCTTTTTTTCCCAGCAAGACACAAATCTTTTTTAGGGAGGTAATAGAAATACATTTTCACCTGGGAAATTTTTTTTTTTTTTTGTTTGTGGCTGTGAGAACACTACCGACACAGCACGACTTTACCAGCCCATATCAGCAGACCAGGTAACACAGCGAAGTATGTGGTCCAATAAAGTATGTCAACGTATAGTTCTTCGCATTCCAGTAACGGTCCAACGAACAACTTCACAGCCCAGCGTTTATCTACATTGGAGGGAGAGACACTTGCAAGACTAATGTATCACTAGACTGAGATATATAACAAGCCCCTTTACCTGTTGTTGATTTTAGTTTTAACTCTGAGTGTACGGTATACTTGTCCTGCATGATAATCGTCCACTATTAAATGGCTTCAGTTCTATATCTCCACTTTGATCACAGAGAATGAAGGACAAAATAACAAACAAAAATCTGTCTTTTTTTTTTTTTTAACAGTAATGAAGAATGCCATCATATTTTGGTATTATAATGACAGGTAAATAGGTGGGGCTACAAAATTCCACAGAAAGCTATGAGAATGCAGATTTTGTGGTCAAAGACCATGACTGCTAAGTGCTACAACAGTTATTTCATGCGCACATTCGATTCTAGTTACGAGGACAAGGGAGAACAAAAATCAATACACCTCATCGGAATTTCATTCATAGTTATTCATTCTATTTTTGACATCTTGCTTGTCAATGTCATTTCAGGTTTGAACATGCATGAGATTTTTTGGCTACTTTTTTTTTTTTTTAAAACATTGATTCCCTGCTCTCTACAGCAGTATGTAATGGATTTCTGGTAGCAAAGGATGTATAAATAGGAAATCTATTTAAATGCATTTTTAAAAATTTGATCTCTTAAACAAACTTTTTTATACCTTATCATGCTTTTAATCTGAAATTACCTTTGGATCTCATGTTAAACATTACCAAAAAATAACCCCTCAACTGCCTTGGATGCAACATCAATTAAAATTCTAATTTATCCAAATTCACATAATAACCGTCAAGGCAGTCTGGTAATACCAGTATGCAAAAAAAAAAAAAAAAAAAAAATTGTCTGCATATTGAGAGAAACTGAATCATTCATAAAATACCTATTCACACTTCAGATTTTGAAAAAAAAATTAAAGCTATTATTAAAAGCAAATTTATAGCCATACAATGATGTGAAAACAGAAATTTCTAAAGGTATATAATACACTTTGTGGGTTCATGCATACCGGTACATCACAAAGATGAAAAGATAAATATTACACAAGAGCATTTCTGCTCTACTTAAGTTCTAGCTAGACCATTAATTTTTTTTCCTTTTTTTCCTTTTAAGAAATATTCAGGTCAAGTGAGTCACATTTTCAATACCTTTACATATAAAGTGTATTCAAATTCAGTAATTATTAATGCTATAGTGTTTCAGCTATTTTCAGAACAGAGGCTGACAAGACAGACTTCTTAGAAATTAACACAAATGTACAACATTCAAAAGCCTAAAATATTTACATACATACATCTGTACAGACTATCAGTATAAAAAGCACAGCTTTATTAAAGAACTTGCCCGACCAATTGTCACATTCTAAGCCATAGATTTTAGGTGGGAGGGTACGTGTGTACCAATAAACAAGATATTTTATATATACATGTATTGAAAGTCCTGAAAGCCCACTCAAAGTGAATCTAAAACCTAGTAAACTCATAAACAATAATAGCAATTTTCAATGGAAATAGATTCCATTAAGTTGCAGATAACATAGCTTTTCAATGCTTCATCTCACCAGCTTACTTCATAGTGGTAATAGTGTGTTTCCTTATTTTCATCAATCATTTTTTAAAGGGATGCTTATCTATTTCTCAGTCAGTAATTTTTTTCAATGTGACATTCAGTTTGAATTATATTAAAGATAAAGTTTAATATATAAATTGGCAAAAAGAAAGACATTTCTTTCTCTATAAACATTTTATTCATGTTGTACTTAATGCAATTCTTAGTGTTCAATATGTATAGATTATGATGTAGTGGGAAAAATTAGAATTTATATAAAATGTATATTGTTCATCGACGGAAACACACAGTCATTCTCTCTCCTGTTATGTAAGAGTTTAGATTAGAGAAGCGAGACCGACCGTGGGTTTCCGACGATGATTTTTCATTTGAATGGTTTTAAACCATCTGATGATACAATCTTATCTAATATCCGTTATTATCAATGAATAAGTTAACATCAACCCTTGCTTTACCAACAAATTATTCTCTTTTGAGAAGAAGACAGGCATGGTTAATAACAAAAATAAATAATGAATGTAATTCAAGGTACGTTATTAAATCTAGAAATTATACCTGTGTACTGGACCTCATCACTGATACAGAACATATAGGCCCAATATGAAATCTATGAGATAACGGTTCGTTTCCTTTTAGTCATGTTCGTGTCAAAAATGACAGAACAGAAATTGAAGGAAAAGAAAAACCACTTTCAACATCTGTGTAAACAGGTAAATACGTGAACATGGTGAATGACAATCAGTTAATAATAACTGATGACAACGCCTAATTCTGGGTAAAATTTGATACAATATCAAATCAATCAAATGCATAATTGACATTGACTTACACTAATATTAATTTTATAGCTTATTCTGTCATCTAAACATGACATATTTTGTTCGACACAAATCTCCATTTGGATGTACAGTTCCCGCCATCTATCAATCAGAATAACGAACCCGATGGTAAAAAAAGAGGGGGGGGGGAGGAGAATTTAGCGAATATGTGGGAAAAATTCATTTTGTTTGAATCAATGCTAGAGAATAATATTTTAATCTGATATAGCTAAATATTTTCTTTTATTGGTTAGCATATCATTATTCTAAAATTTAATAATAAATATTAAAAGTTTTTACCGTTTAACTTGCATAGAAATAAGATTTTCAAAGGTAAATATATATTTTAACAATGGTAAAAGAGATCAATCATATTCTAGAAAGTATGCAAGTATGCATTAAAACTTGCTCTTTGAACTATATCTTCTAATACATCCCAAAAATGTAGAATGTATTTTTGATATGCATTAGTTGTTTTTCTTTATTCTTTGATGAGACAGGTTTCAACAATGTATGAATTGTACAATGATTGATCTTCTCTTTTTTTATACCTTCCATCTCAAGAATTAAACATTAATTGGCATCTTTTTGGTCATTTAATTTCGTTACTTACATACTTGCCATAATAAGTAATTCAGCAGGTTTAATAGCTAAATGACGTATCTTTGTATTGTGTCGAAATAACAAAATGCATACCTGGTTTGATCTTCAATATAACTCGATCCACCCCCACAAAAATTAAAGGCTTTGTTACAACACAATAGCTAAAATAAAATCATTATGCAGGTCATTTGGATTTATTTGAAAATCCATTATACGTTATCTGCAGCTATAGTACTATGTCGTATAATCAATTATGTAACATCTTGTCTTTGATTGTCACACGTTGTTTCAAATGTAATGACATAATATATCTTGAACAACGACTCAATGATATTTAAACCTCATTTGAATATTTCTAGCCAACTAGAGTGTCTGTTTTGCTGCATTAACTTTTCACATTTTCAGCTTATTTTTTCCTCTGGAACCCCCAAAACTTGGCACAGCGATTCTATGGCTGTAGGGCTTTTTAATTTTCTAAAACCTGGGACAATAAATGCATTAAATTCGAGGGTCCGGGAAAATTGGGAAATAGGAGAGTTTTATCAAATTTGAAAATTGGATGGTCGTTTAAAAAATTGAAATAAACCTCTCCTTACTCTACTCCTTTCTTTATATTTGGAAAGTAAAATGTATACATGCATATTTCGCAAGATGTCTTATCTAATTTGACCAAATTGATATCTTGTGGAGTATACATTTCCTGAGTTTCTGTGGAAAAGCTAGGATATATTGCTTAGCTTCAATGATTGATGCATGCATGTACCTATCAAGAGAATGAATTTTTTTTGGCAACAATCCAACTGGAATTTTTGCCAAAATAGTTTTTTAAGGTGAAAAATTTCCAGACAGCACACACCCACTTTAAAAAGAAATCGGTAAAATACAGATGACATTTAATAAGACAATGCAGGTACTTCTGGACTGAGAGAGTTTATTGGCGACTCCAGCTAAACAAATCTCAGTTTAATTACGCCAATCAGGAAACATGAATTCAAACTGAGTTGGGTTACTCTAAAGTATACTGTTGATAGTTAAAGCACCAAAAAAAAAAAAAAAAATTCGAAGTTCCAAGTTTGATAACTGCCTTTATTGGGTAGATGTTAGCCAATATGGAAATTAAGGAATTAAAATTAATACAAGGGAAAATGGACAGGAATATTAAATGCAGGAATTCCCACAACCATCTTTTTATCAACATGTCGCTAAATAAATTTCTGGTTGACCTGAACGTAATATTCAATCCAGATATGGAACAACCAACTTACATGCATGTGCGAATCTGTGGAAGGGGGGGGGGGGAGTAAGTTGGGTCCAGACCCCCTACAAAATTCAAATTTCTTTAAATTCACATTATGAAATTACCAAAAATATGCCTCAGACCCGCCCCCTCACGGCAAACTCAAATAACCGTCGGACCCCCCCCCCCCCTTGGAAAAAAATTGACATGTATATTAAGTCATAAAATGCTTGAACATTTATTAATTAACACGTATTATACATACTCAAGAACTACATCTTAAGAGAAGGGTATGAAGATTTAAAAAAAAAATACATTTTTCTTTTTAAATTGATAAACAGGAAATGTATCTCAAGCGGGTTTATTAATGATTCAAATTTCCTGTGCTTAAAAATACGTAGCACTAGAAGCCCATGGGCATTATTGCTCACATGAGTAGAATCTTCCAATGTCAGTTTTTGTATTCTGGCATAAAACTCTTTAACTTTCTATTCAACAATAAACTGGAGTTTATACATGTACACAATTGATTATTATATCTCGTATATTAGAAAAACTTTCATATTTATCTATGAGTAAATGATTGTATTAATTTACCAAATACTTCTTTTAGATTTCCCCAAATATATCCTAATGAAAAAAAAAATTAATCTGATCAAAAAGCCTTTTTATCTCAGTTAAATCAAGTTTAGTTGAATTTGGTCCAGGCGTACTCAAGACAAGAAAATGGAAACATGAAAAATCAACAATAGGGATGCTTACAACACTGACAACAGACATCAAATAAATTTTGTACAGAAAAGCTCACTTCATTGAGCTTCTGTGAGCTTAAAAGACCAAAATGTAAAAGTAAAATTATTTCTATCAAATGTTTTATTTTTCAGTGGCAAGAAACACCTGTGACAGTTATACTATATAACACTGATTTATAAAAATACACTAACATATCAGTATTGATTTTTTTTTTTTACATGATGCTTTAAAATCCAATATTCAACACTTTACCCTTCCTTTACAATTATGTAACAGGGTAGAATAATGCCACAAATTGATCCCTGACCTTTGGATTGAAACATTGCAGGGAAGTATTGTGTCTGACAAAATATACATATAAAATAACGATCGATGCTTAATAGTTCTTGATCACCCTCAATCTTGGTTGCTTTTAGGCGTACCAAATACCATCACCAATGTTTATTGATCAAAGATGCCATAACTTGTCTTTATATACTTCCACAACCAAATTGGCAGCCATTAAAGGTCTACAAAGATATGTATAGAATATAGAATCCTGATCTAAGGATCAATTAATTCTTGTAAAATGGACAATAATGTACAGTGTTTATTGGAATAAAACAGTACAAATTCAGGACTAATGACTAATCATCCAGTCGATCATCCAAGACCAACATCCAGGGACATCATCACCACGAAACCAAGGACTGCTCCCCAGGAAGATATCTTCCCATTGCCACTGAAAAAAGAAAAAATACCTTTCTAAGATGACCTAACAAAGGTTATTACATCCTCTATCTGCTTGAAAGATGAAATCTTAAAGTTGACAAGAAAATGATATATGTATCTAAATTCTACATTAGTCATGTTCCAACTGTTAAAAAAAATTCAACTTTTTTTACAAGCAATTTTCAATAAAAAGGAAAAGATACATGTATATCCTTATTAATGACTCCTCTTTTCCATTCTAATACATTCTAATAAATATCCCCTTCCCCTGCCAATGAATTGACAAAAATATAAAAGAGGACCTTAATGTCAATGGTAATAGATCCTTTGCAATGAGAACTTCTTTAAAAAGAATATTTGTTAATAAAATAAAAAACAAAAAAAAGATTTTTGATTTACATCAAATGAATATAAAACTTTACAAAGTGTCCTTAATATATGATATCTTTCAATATAATACAAAAAATCATTATCAGTATTTCATGCATTTTTAAAAATTTAATCTATTATTAGACCCCTTCTTAAGTCTTAATATACAATTCATACAAAAGATGATGTCAATTAATACTAAATTAAATCTTTAAAAACTGCCTTTCCTACTCGAAAAGTAAAAAATCATACTTAACAAAATGCAATTCAAATGATTTATTTAAAACTTCTCATTAATATGATGTGCCAGTTGTCAAAGGTGTGGCTAATATAATATAAGAGTAATATTTCCTGATAGATCTTCTCTAGCAAAAGGAGAGACTGAAGGTTCGAGCCAGTATAAATACCACTTGGTGAACCAGGACAATTCCTTATGTTCCATTCATCGTGCAGACTATTTTGGGTTTTTTATTCATTCACACAGTGAAGGAAAGTTAAAAAGGCAGGAAAAAAAATTCCAACCCATAAGCATTGAATGTTTATTTTTGGATGTCATTGGTCTTATAAGACACCAAACGGTGAAGACAAATTGAATACCACGCATTAGCGTGGTATGATAATTTGTCTGCACCTCTTAGTGTGTTATAGGACCGATGATATTCAAAAATGAGCATTCAATGCTAATACTTATTAATAAATTTATATTGATGTTCATTTGTATAAAATATTTGTGTATCATCACTTTAAAGCGATTATATGTGCTCTTTGCCAGGGATATGAATAATATTATAGATGGAATAGCCATAAAACATTATTTATAGTTTGCTTCCGTGGCTAAAAATATAGTACCAAAAACTTTGTCGAGAAAACTTTTTTTTATTAACAAATATAGCTATGATTAAACAATTATTTATTCATAAGTACATATCAATTTGGTTACCCGGTATGTAATTTTGAACGTTTCATATGAGCTTACAATTATAAATCTATTCAAAACGTGTGATGACTTAATCATACGCAGTGATCAAGTTTGGCATGTTTTTGAAAATTGAACGTCACAGATTTCCAATGCAAACATAAGGGAAAATATACACTGAGCGTATATTGAAATTGAAATTCCAATAATTAAGCAACACTGAAATTCTATGCCAGTCTCATTAAAGTCATTCAAACTTTTGAAAATGGTCTGGAAGCTAAGACTACTTTGGGAGCTTCAATTTGACATACCAACTGCAAAGAGAAGAGTTTATAGTTTTTACTGATCCTAGAGGAGTGTATCATCATCCTTCCAGATATTAAAAATGTATTAGCGATAATTGTGGGTACAAATATCAAGATCGAGATTATCAAGACCTTTAGAGTCAAATTTTCAATAATCCACAATGTCATGTAGGCTTGTACTATTTTGCTCTTGCAGCTAGTACACCTAACTTCGGTGACCACGTAGATTTTTCACCATCCTTTTCCACCTACAGTTCTCAGCTTTCAATCCCTTCCAATTTATTGCATCAATAAGCGAGCTATATATATTCCAATTGCAATAAAATTAGGCATAAAAAAATTGGCCTTTACATAAAACCATTTACGTTACAGACTCCAGTTTCATTTGTGGTGAGACAATATGACAGCTAGAATAATTCAGATCAAAATCGTCAGATCATGATCAAAACATTTTATTTATATACACAAAAAGCAGCTTTTAAACAAAGAATTGACAAGTATAAAACCCAATATATGTCTTTCACTCTTTATTAAAAAACTCAATTGATTTTAAAATAGAAATAGGATTTTGTGACATTGGAATAAGATGTGAAGTAATTAAGTTTGATAAAACACTTAGAGATAGTTTCTTTTTCACATTGAAAAGTATTTCAATGATAGCAGTTCCTAGCTGAGCTCATATACAGAAAAGACAGTTTTATACAGTTTTTTATTATCATAAGTTTATATGAAAAATAAATTAAATACGTATATAAATTTGAAATAGAACATGTATGTATGAACTTACAGAAACATGCATGAACATGCATTTAAATTACACAAACTAACCAATCTACAACTGTCTCTTATTTTCAAACTACGCACTGTATACAGGGTTGTTTCCACCCTGTGTTATTTTCACCCATCTGCATTTGCAAATGGTTTTGCCCCGTCTTAAATTCGCCCAGACGCTAAAGAGATAACTTGGAACATTGGTATTTGCCCAGTCTTAAATTCGCTGGCTGGCAACGAGGGCGAAAGGGGCGAAAATGAAACAGGGGCGAATATTTTCCTGTATACAGTATCACAATAAAACTTCCAAGATTATAAAAATCTTGAGGTGGTATGGGAACCTCCATATTGTGATGCACTTCCTTTCGAAATAAACAATGAAATCAAGTATAATTTTATAATTTTGTTCTTTCTCAAAACTGTTACTTAATAGCATAGCGCAATGGGTTATAGACCATTAACTATGAATCTGTTAGCCATGAGGTTGAATCCCTCTAGAAATTTTATAATTTTTACCTTTCAAAAAAAATTAAAACATATTTTTGGGTAAAATATTTTAGCTGGCAAATTTAAGACTGTGCAAATTCAAAAGAATTTTTAAATATTGACTGTGTTTATTGGGAGTATGTATAGTCTTGTTTGTATGACTGCTTTTGAAAGATATATTGCATCTTTACTTAAATCTATTCAATGGCATGAAGAAGATTTGAAATTTTGACTTAATTTTGATTAAAAAGAAAGTCTTAATGGGTTAATGAAAGTTCATATCATTCAAAACAGTTTACTTTTAAATTACAGGCTCTTTTGAAAGGTTACATCATCATATTTATCATTGCTTGGTACGAACCAACAAATCAAGCTTCTTGTCAGTTATCAACATGAATATACACAACTGTATCATTGCAAACCACGGTTTTGAGTTCACAAGAATCGATGTGAATCACACTGTGAATCACATGTGTGTCACACGAGCGTCACTGACGATGACACAACTGTTCTGGTGATCAATATGGCCTATGAGCCTAGATGATAAATAAACATATGTGTAGCACGTACTTAAAGCACGAAACGAAATTTTATATCACATAAAATATCCTCACACAAGTTGTAAAATATCTTAATTTGTTTCCTGTCATAAAAGTATTGATCGTGTGTTATTGATATAAGGAAGAGATTGAAATCTTATGAAATACTGATTAGATAAGTTGGGAAATCCTCAGCAAATATTTTTTTTTATGTCAGCTAATTATCTTAATAAAAAAAATTATATTGCTTGCTGTTCAATCCTATTCAAAGTATTTTTATAGAATACTTGGATAAAATACTTTTTAAATTAAATTGTCACTATTAGGATACAAGAAAACAATAACCTCTTGTCAAATGCCAATAATACAATATATTTCATTGATTTCAAGAATTAACATCTAAATAAACAATAGATTAATAAATAAATGTCATCAATTATATGCAGCCATCCTTCTTCAAAAGATATAATGCCTACAATCATTTCTTTGCTGTGATAAAATTATGTACATATAAACAACCTTTATTATGAAAAAAAAAACCCTTGGATGTACATTAATTTATACAGTGAAATTTTCTAAAGGGAGAAATTTTAGCTGACAGGTTAAACGTGCTTGGAATTAACCCCTGACACGGTAGAGCACTGTGATAATATGAATGGGACTCTCTGTGCACGATCTTCATGCCTATTCACAATTAGGAATATGAATAATTAATTATCCTCAGTCATGCAATGTACATGATAATAGTACAATGTGTTGGTGCATCTAACATGCTTCTGTCGTTTCATGTTGTATAGCTCTAAGAGCTTATGAGTGTATGGTGGATACAAGTAAGTCAAGGGGCACAACTCTTGGCTATGGCCTGACTTGAGCATTCCACATATGTTTTTCTATACTTAGAGCCATCAATCAAATCCCAGAGGAAATACCTGTTGGTGAATGTGGGTCACTGGGTTATCAAACACCTACACTGAATGACTTTAAATAGCCTCTCTTTAGCCAACACTCGTGAGAGGCCCACATAAAAATAACGATTACCGATAATTCTTCATCATTTTTCCTCCGATTTAACATTAACATTTAACATTACGCAAATATTTTTTCCGCCGTATCCACGCTTGTGATGGAACACTAACAGATTCCCCTTGCCATAACTCTGTGTAAAAGCCTGCAAGCAATCTGTGGGGGATCTGCCTATAAAAGTGGTCCCGCATTACGAGCCCTGTGCCAAAGCAGCTGTTTAAGAATGTGTAGTAATGTGCTAGTACAGAGTCGTTACTGACAGCGATGAGGTTCAGCGTCCTACCAACACACTATAACAATCAGCACAGATATGTTCCTACCCCTCCAGGAATCTCCAAACAAAAATGGCCTACTGATCTACTACAGCGTAAATGGTTCTTTCTTCCGTCATTTATTGCTCGATCCCCTTTTTTCTAATTCTTTTTAGGGGGGGACGATTTCAAGTACAGAAATGTATTCGTTCACATGAAGAATGAACATAAAAATAACTGATCTTGTCTGAACCTTGCTGTTTTTGCAGGTGAAGAATGCACTTGTGTGCACATGCGTGCAAAGCTCAAAGGTACATCTTGAAAAAAAAATCTTTAAACCAAATCTAATCTCCAACAGCAACAAAAGAAAGAATGTCAGATATATACCGTGAGCCAAAAGGTGACTTTGCCATGAAAGCTTTAATGCATGATGGGAAATATTTCAGGTCTCTACGTACAGTTAATTTGACTTTACAGCACCATGCAAGTACAATTACTTCTGATGACGATAGGTATTTTTCTTTATGAGTCTGATTTAAATGTCTGAGTGCACATGCGACAGGCTGCTAGGACAGTTCCTATTGCTGGCACCGCCTGGGGTAGGGCACTCCTAGCATCCTGTCTGCACATGCTCCCTGCTGACATTCCAGGCAACCCCCAAAAAAATATCTGATAACCTGCAATACACTGCCTACTTTAAATCTAGGCCACAGGTACCAGTACAGACTGTTTTTCATTATCTACCACAGGTTGATTATATCAGAAATTCTTTTTTAAAAGGAAATTTATTTTTTTTTTTATTGAATTCTGAAGGATATTTAAATTAATGTACTCTTTCATCCATGCAAGGTTCATATAGCAAAGGCTATTATATGAAATGTATGAAATTTTCTTAATCAAATAAAAGACAATTTCATTTAAAAATTTCAAGTGCATCAAATAACTTTGTACTCTCTGAATTTTGGCAAATATTCTATAATTACAGGTATGTTGTTAAAGTACAGTTTGTAACAATACCAAAAATTCCAAAGGCAACATTAGCTGTCCTTTATTGACATGGGTTCCTATCTAAGGCCACCTTTAAATAACTGTTTGTTTATCAGCTCCTGGCTAATTGACAACAAAACTGATTCAGATATGAATTATTTTAACACTAGTGCATCATCTTCCTTATGAAAAACATCCTTAAATAAATATGGTACAAAAATGTGTCTATCAGACCCATTTCTTTATCAAAATGGTTCCAACTAAAAAAATATTCAACAAAACTTTGAAAAACATTTTCCTACACATTACACCAAAGTTGAAGCCCTGTGGAAAGAGCAAACAAGCAAATTTTTAAAGGTGGCCTTAACTTCATAGTTTTCCCGAACATTGAACTTTCACACAGAAACCTTTATATTCACATTTTTTATGCATGACTTCAACTTGTTCCCCAAGTTTTTGAGATAGCAGTAAACAAACATTTCATATGTAAAGTAAACACCAAAGGAGGGGGGAGAAAATAATTTACATTATCTTTGCAATTGTTATAGACACAAGAATTTATCAAACAGATGTCAACCTAACAAATTGCCAAAAGAAATATCAACTATGCAGTATCAACTATTAGGTGGATACATTATGGAAGCACACATTGGCGTAAAATGTCTGCCGAAACCATTTACATGTAGTAGTAGTTTCAAAAAAGTTAATTCTTACGCAAATTGAGTACATGTACGTGTACCGAGTAATTATATCAAAACTAAGGGTTAATATGTAATTTTAATTTTCTGTTAAGTTTTATTCCCTCCTCTACACACTCCATATAAACCCAACTGTTGAAATAATTTAATGTTTGTTTGGCTAACAGTTGTTATTTAAGAAGTACGTAAACCATTTCAGTGATACTAAATGCATATCAGTACTGTGATTACCGGTAATTGATTCAAACAGTAAAAACTCACTACAAGATGTTGTACATTGCTCAATCTCTTGTCTTTTGAAAAACCTCTTTACATACTCATGTACCCCAGAAAGATTTTATATATATTAATTATAATTAAGCTGTGTTGAAAAATTTAACAGCTAGCGCACTTTGATGAATAAACATACTATCAAAACACAGGTCTAATTTTTTTTAAATCATCAGGCATTTATTTCAAGAGGTCCATAGACAGCATTGGTTACCCGAATAAATTAAGCCCCTTGAAAACTAAAGATCAACTGAATGACAAATAATTTAACAGAAAAAAAAATGAATAATGTGGATTCCCAAATAACACTCATATAACCATGTGAAGGTTATTTAATTCTCAACATAAAAAAATATGTAAGAAAGGGAGGGGGATAACCTCAAGGGATATGGTTAAATGGGTTTAAAAATGAGACTTGCAGAAAAATAAATAGATGGGTAGGAGACAGGGATTTTAATAGTTATGCTTCCAACTAGAAACAGTTTTTATGATATATGAAACAAAATTAACAAATTCAATAACTCTTGGGAAAGATGTTTGGTTTTATTAACTAACATGATTATCTCTCTCTCTCTCTCTCTCTCTCTCTCTCTCTCTCTCTCTCTCTCTCTCTCTCTCTCTCTCTCTCCAGATAAGTTTTTCAATTCATGTCATTTACCTGGTATCTAAAACATTTATGTTTTCTCAGTATACATGTTGTATTTGTATGAAATAAAAAAAAATTTCAGAAAAAAGACATGAAAATGATGCAGCAAACATATGGCAAACTTAGGCAGAAAAGGAGGCTGTAAGCTGATGAAATCATTTCATAATTTTTGTTCCTTTATAGCAATCTAAAGCACATCTTAATTTTGCCCTCAGCTTGGAGAACAGAAGAATAAAATAATTTTATTTTTAAAAAAATCAATGCAAATTGATTACATAATCAACATACTTGCCCTGCCTTAACAAAGTGGCCCAAGTTTTGTAATACAATTTTTTATTACTGCACAGTTAAATACTCATTTCTCCATCATAGCTATATGCACCCAGTATGTCACACAGATGTCCTGGGGTGGAGAAGACGATCTTCCAGGTATTAATGATAAAAAAAGGCCAAAGAAGCCCTGGCACCATATTTCAAAAGCAATGAATGTCAAAATTTGATTAGATTTACTTAGTTTAATAATTATTATGGTCAGGTCGTCTGCTATAGTCCTACCTCAACACTAGAACTTTTGACTCACGGGTCATGAATTTCATAATTTCTAAAGAGACAATTATTGTTTGCTTTTGTCTTTTGGATGCCCAGGAGTATAGAGGGTTTTTTTAAGGAAGTTATGCACCATCTCTCTCAATATGATTAATATATATATCCTTCCCTTGCATCAGCGCTAGCACAGCTTTTAATATTTACAAATTTGGTGCAAGCTTCCTTGTTGTATAACATTATGTAAACAAGTCCTCGATGCTGAAGATTTTAGGAAAAAATCATTGAATTATGGAGAGTGTATTGTTTCGTTATCTAGGGTCTAAGCTAGTTTTTAAGGGGGCAGGGGTGTTGAATTTCACTGTTTTTGATTCCATATGTCTCTTGAGAGGTTATTTACCATATTTGGCTGAAATTCATTCAATCGTTTCAAAGAAAAAAAAGTTAATTGTTGTAAAGTTTACTGCTAGTGATACTGGCGGGTGATTCAGTGACATAAATACTGTTGTAGCTTCCTTTAAAGTTGAATCTTTCTGATCAAAATCAAGATCTGGACCACA
Source organism: Magallana gigas (assembly GCF_963853765.1). Taxonomy (NCBI): domain Eukaryota; kingdom Metazoa; phylum Mollusca; class Bivalvia; order Ostreida; family Ostreidae; genus Magallana; species Magallana gigas. The sequence continues at coordinate 26,260,904 of NC_088859.1, forward strand.
CAGAGTTTATTTAAACTAACACGAATCACGTAGTACGGTTTTCACTAAATAATTCTGTGTAAGATTTAATTCTTCTTGCAAAGAAATTTTTTTTTTTTTATGATATATACCAGTATATAGAATACAACTAAACATTGTATAGTTTTTTATGTGAAGTAATATTTTCTCATTTTTTTTTTTTATATTATTCCTTTTTCATCTCTCAAATACTGAAGAGCATATTTCTCCAATTTTTACATGTTCAAGTGCATGCATGTGCCTAAATTTGTACATTGTCATGTAGATTTGAGTCTGAAGGTCAATAATCACATGAATATAGTTATATGTATAAAATCTGTTATACGAAATTCACATGCTCTGCACTTGAATCTAAGTATTACGCAAAAACATCTGATTGCTATTGTGGAAGGTCATATGATTAACATTAGTGGAATCTATATTAATCATTAAGACATTAAATGAAGGTCAGGGATAATTGACATACAACCACAACCATCAGGTCTGGTGCTGGTAGCATTGTTCATTTTCAAATTTCTTTGCTGAAGGCAGCCGCAACCAACAGAATTCTAGGGGTCAAAAGCAAGACTTTTTTGTGAAACATGATTAATACCGGTAGTTGAGTGACAAGAGGCCTATGAGCCACATTGCCTGCCTGAGCAATGTCCAACTTTGACTCAAGTACCATACTAGCTACCTGGCTGTATCAAATACAATGCAAAGACAGGTCAAAATGCACAAGCAGTTTCATCAACATACAATTTGTCTTCATGAATTTAAATGATTCCAGAGAATATGTTCAAAGCTATAAATATGATCTATTTAGGAAACTAGCTTTAGAGGTTTCGTTTGGATTGATTGTTACTTTGAGTCAATTGTCCTAACTTATTCACATTTAGTCTAAGCAAGACTTATCAATGTCACATGAACTTAAAAAAATATAAAGTACAGTAATTTACAACTTTTGTGCCAGGTATGCACTTCTTTGTTTTTCTTCTCATTTACTGTAAACCAAGAAATTTTTGCGAGGTTAGCGAGATCCTTTGTCATTGCGAATATTTCTCGCCGCGAACCAATCCTTTGTCTATAGTTTTTATAACAATACAGATCTGGATAAGGCTTGGTCGCGAATATAAGTTGTCGTGAAACAGCTATCGGCAGTGAACCGCGAATAAAAATTGGTTTACAGTATATAGATCAGACAGAAAAGTTTGATGAAGGAACAGATAAGCACAGTGATTCCATTTTTTGGGGTGGGAGGGGGGGGGGGGGGGGGGGGGGGGGTAAAAGAATGAAAGTTTCAATTCATGGGTCATGAAAATAAATAGATATTACAGGTACTGTACATACAGAAAAACATTTTCAAATTAAGCCCTTTATTTGAAATAGCACAGGCTAATTGAAATCATATCATATGTACTAAGGGTCTTCAGTAATCTGTATGCCAATAATTAAAAAACAAAGCAGTTCACCTTACAGATGAGTTTCATTGGGGAAAGTTAAGATATAAAATGTTATCAACTTTGATGCTTCATTAATCAAGACATTTTGGTTGAGAATTAAAGTGTCCAGTTTTAAAAGGCTCCATTGTAGACAATATATTGTGTCAGGTGTAGTACATGTATATATATGCAACTGATCATAGAAAATCCTGGTAAAGGTGCAATGATCAACAAAATATCTAGAGTTTATTAAATCTACCAATTAAATAAACCATGCAGAATATGAGGACTCCCCCCCCCCCCCCCCCCCCCCCCCCCAAGAAGATAATACAAGCAGTTCCTACAAAAACTAATTAACTGATCAACACTCATCATTTTGAATCTATAGACTAAATCAAACACTCTATATTATTATCTAATTATGCATTTTCAGATTGTTGTGGAGCTGTATTTCAAATAAAGAAGATTTATACATTTGTTCCATTTAATAATGTATTTTTTTCCAAAATGATTTATTGTACAGATGTTTCTTTCAAAAATGTATATACTACATGTACCGTATGTATATTTGCATCTACCAGTACTGATTTCACAGATAATTGTTATCAATTTTTGTTCCCAATGTGGCAGCTGCTAACATTCTGTTATAATTTAAAAAAATGATCAAGGAATTTTTATGGCAGTTTTAATTTCACAGTCTGTTCTATCAGCTTAAATAAAACTGCAGTAAAATCAAGCATAGGTAGAGTTAAATATCACTGCCTGGCCTACAGACATGCAGACAAATATCATATATAGAATTCTGATAGATAATCTACCCTTGATCAGCATAAAATATAAATGCACATGTATATATGTCTTAGACAATAGGTGTACATATAGAAAATTTAGCAAAAAAAAACCAAAAAAAACAACCACAACAAGAGGCCACCTGAGTAGCATGTAACCCATACATAAACTTGTCGAGGAGTCTCATATATGCATTTAATTAGTTTTCATTCTGGAGTAGAAAAATTATAAACCTGTAATGACAACCACCTCCCTGCCTGCAATCTTTCAAAAAGAACTATGAAACCTATAATTTTGGTGAAAAACTTAAAGATCTGGTGTACAAAATCATGAATTCAGTTTTCCTTTCAGGTGTGTGGGAGTAAAGAAGATAATTTTTAAACATTATATGCATTAACACCTATACATCCATTTTGGCCCTGCCCTAGAGTCAAAACCCATACTCCAGGGGACATAAAATTTAAAATTTTAATAGAGGACTTCCTGGTAAACATAATTTTGAAGTTAGTTTTTCATACAGATGTGTGAGAATAGAGAAGAAGATTTTTAAACATTATATGCATTAACACTATATTGCCCCCCATGTCCTGAACCCCTGACCCAGGGGCCATGAATTTCACAAATTTGGTAGAGGAGTTAGTGGACATCTTAACCATGTATTCAGTTTTTTGCCCACATGTGTGGGAGTAGAGAAGAAGATTTTCTAATATTCAATACTTTATTACTATATGGCCATATTGGCCCCACCCTAGAGCCCGAACCCCTGACACAGGGGTCATGAATTTCACAATTTTGGTAGAAGGCTTCATGGACATCATAATCATGCATTTAGTTTTTAACAAATATAGATGGGAGTAGAGAAGAAGATTTTCTGATATTCAATACTTTATTACTTTATGGCCATATTGGCCCCACCCTAGAGCCCGAACCCCTGACACAGGGGTCATGAATTTCACAATTTTGGTAGAAGGCTTCATGGACATCATAATCATGCATTTAGTTTTTAACAAATATAGATGGGAGTAGAGAAGAAGATCTTCTAAGATTCAATGCATTTTATTATATGGCCATATTGGCCCCACCTCAGAGCCAGAACCCCTGACCCAGGGGTCATGAATTTCACAATTTTGGTAGAAGGCTTCATGGACATCATAATCATGCATTTAGTTTTTAACAAATATAGATGGGAGTAGAGAAGAAGATTTTCTAAGATTCAATGCATTTTTACTATATGGCCATATTGGCCCCACCTCAGAGCCAGAACCCCTGACCCAGGGGCCATGAATTTCACAATTTTGGTAGAAGGCTTCATGAACATCATAACCATGCAACCAGTTTTTTCCTCACATGTGTGGGAGTAGAGAAAAAGATTTTTGAAAATTTGGCTTTTTTTTTTGCATATTTGGCCCCACCTGTGGTGCCCCAGGGTTGGTAGAGTCATGAATTTCTCAATTTAGATTCCTCTTACCATAGAGATGCCTCACATCAAAAATGGTAATAATTGGACTTGTAGTTTTTAAGAAGAAGTTAAAAATTTTAAATTGTTAATGCACTCAAAAATGTATTTCATGTATAATGAAGATTAACTGTAAATACTTAATTTACATATGTTCAATCATTAACATTGAAATTGCCCTTGCAGCTGTTACAGCATGTTTTGAAAGTTAGATTGTGTAAGTTTGTCAAAATTAAATATCAGATATATTGGACAGATGAATGATGCTAATGTCATTTGGTGCAAAAGAAGCCAGTGGCGAAACATCTGAAAGTCTACCAGGCACAAATTAAAAATCATCTTAGAACTCTTAAAAGTCAAAGTGTGGTTGTTTGCTCTCATGAAGGCACTGATAAAACCCTTAAGTTATGCTTATCTCTATCAAATATAGATAAAATTTATGTATATAGGCTTGAATTTTTTTCTCCAAAATGAAACATTGTCTTTCCACAAGCAATTTCTTCAAAATAAATAGCAGGTACTACAGATTGGAATTCACAGCCTGATTAGAATACTGTCCAAAAATTTTCAGAACTTCACATTAACATATTCAAATCCTTGACAACATAAAAACACTATACACCACCTTCTACAAAACAAAGAACTACAACTCTTACTTTTCTATCTTTTAAATAAACAGAGTTATCTTTTTTATGAAAATTAGTTTTTCAACTCACCATGTTTGGGCTTCAGGAATAATATCATCCACAACTACATATATCATAGCACCTGCTGCAAAGGCTAAAGCATAGGGCAGAATGGGCTCTGCTATCACAATGGCCACCGCCCCCAGTAAACCAGCTACTGGCTCCACCATTCCACTCAACTGACCAAACCTGGGGAAAAAAACTTCCACTTAGAATATTCATGAGTTGAAATCTTTTTCAATGCATTTAAATGCATGATTACCGGTATTTTATCATTTAATATTTATTAGTTTGATGAGATAAAGACACTTCTGATTGGTGGAATAATTCTTTTGATATCTGCATCAAAAAAATTTAAGCTATGCGCTTTGATAAAGTTTTACATTAAATTATGATATTTTAATGAATTTTTTTCATCAAATTCATTTCTTAAATGAATAACTTGCTTTTTGATTGACAACTTGTCTCAGGATTATGATGTGTTAAAAGGTAGGAGATTGAAAAAAACAAGTGCAGAGGTGTAATACAGACTGTTTTACATGCATGTCACAGATTTTATTGATCGAGAAGGTTAAAAAAATTATCCATGGGTGTTTCACACTGTCTTGCCAAGTATTTCTATTGTGAACACAGACTGGCATGTGATAGATTTTTTCACAAATGTGAGTGAGTTTGTTTTTCAAAAATATGTAATTTTAAATGTAAAGATGTTTTTGAATTGCTGAAGATTACCAGAAACTCTTCCATGTAGACATTCCAGCTCCTCGTAGAGGCAAACTTACTGCTAGACCTTCTGGAAAATTCTGGATGCCAATCCCTATAGCTAAATTTCTGTAAATGTAAGAAATCAAACATGTAATGAGTAACTCTGAACTTGAGCACAATTAATAGCTAGCATACAATTTGTCCATGGTAGTTATATTGCATTAGCTAGTCAATGACCAAGACTAACCTTGCATTTTCAAAAGTAGCAGCTGGAGTTTTTCCTATTGCACCAAAACCTACCCCTACTGCTAGTCCCTCTGGAAAAAAAAAATCAACAATGTGTTAACAAAAAAGCATCTTAAAGTGGTATGGGACATCTGTTGATATTAATGTGGATTAAAGTACATTAAAATTAGAATACTTTCACTGGTTTAGAATTTTTTAAATTTTACATTATTTAACCAAAAAATGTAAATCCCCCAGCGGGATTCGAACTCCTGACTTACAGGTTCGTAGTAATCCCTCTAACCTACTGCACAGCGCTGTTTGGTGACAATATTGAGAAAGAAACTACTTATATAATTAAACTTCATTTTATTGTTTATTTCGATAAACAATACATCCAAACATAGAGGCTTAATTATGGTAAAAATGGAGAAAATTCCACTCAAATACGACAAGAGTTACTCCTCTTATTGCAGAAATCTACACAGTTTACCTGGTATATTATGAATGGTGATGGCTATTATTAGCAGTAATATCCTTTTCCAGTTAATGGCACTGACTTTGGCTGATGGAGCAGAGATGTCCTGATTGTCTATGCTGATTTGCTCCTGTGTTGGTTTGCGTCGAAGTGGCTGATTGGTTGACTGTTGCTTCATTGATTCTAAAAATAATTCAAATTTATGATTCCCATGGCTTTCCTTTTAGATCAGAAATGATCTCTCTTGAATTCATTTTGATCTTAAATTCACACATGTAGGCCTAATATGAAAAAATAAATTCCACAAGTAGAGCTATAAATACATGAGATACCATGCTTTCACATGCTTTCATTTTCAGTGCCAATATATGTAGATAACACATGAGATGAGATCATTAAACACAGTTAAAATTAATCAATCTTAGCATTGCTCAAACTATCAAGCTTCAAAGGAAGAAAATAATGGTAGTTGACAGAGTAAGCGATGGGATTTTAAGAAAGCTGAAGTAAGTTGACATCATCAAAATTACAGGGTAAAGCATTTGAATTCAAAACCAAAAATGTTAACTCATAAGCATGGCTGAAGTCTTCATACGGTAGTTGCAATGGATTTGAAACAAAAAATACAAACCTTTACTTTTCTTTCCTGTTTCATATAATTTGTTGTTGCATGGATAAAGAAGATGAATGCCATTACTTTAAACTGTATCTGACCAATTTCAGTACATGTTTATGTACATATGTGTATGGTATTGGTTTATGAGCAGAATTTACTGTATTCTATACATTGGTTGAGCATTAAATGGATTATAATGAATATAAATACATGCATATATTATTGGTTATCTTGGTAAAGAGCCAAATATTCATTTTTGTGCTACTTTCAAAAATTTTCATTCTACATGTAAATGTTTGCTTGACACAGGTACAGTTCTTTGCAAAACTAGTTACGAACAGTACAATGTTCATTAAACCTAACAGGTAAAATGTAAAAATGTCTGTATTCTTTGGATTACAAGTATCTTTCTAATTTGCAGTTTGATTCAGTATTTGTAAAAATATATTGAAACTCACCATAATAATTATTCTCTTGGAAATTCATATTCATTGCCCCATCCTTCTCTTGTTTGATGTCTGGATTCAGGGACATCATCAGGCTCGAAGGATTGTCTGCACCCTGATCAAATAATAAATTAAACAATAGAAGGCAACAAACAAAATAACAAAATAATGAAAAAAAATAAATAAAGAAGAAAGATTTTTCTTCCCTAAGTATGGCTACTCTTAGTTAATGATTCCACAATATCAAAATCATGCACAGCACAATTACAAACTGAACACAAACTTTTACTATCAAGATTTAACATGTACATGTATTTCCTCTATTCAATATTTAAATATGGACTTGATCTATAATTAAATTTTAAAAAACTCGAACATAACATTAAAGATATTGTTCATTATTGTATTTATAAACTCTATTGATTGATTAAATTTCTTACTAAATAAGGCATGAAGATATCTGCTCCATAGACAAATGCAGCTCCCAGAACAAAACCTATGGCTACTGGAACAAACGACCACTGTCCCTTGTCGCCGTACAACCCTGAGTGTTCGGCCATTTCTATGGCCGGATTAAGTAAGGACCAATAAGAAGCTGCTGTCATCACCTACAAGCATGGATAGATTACTTTTACTTTGAGTGTTTGTCAAGTAGAAGAAGAATATAATCAGAATTTCATAATTTATATAAAATTTACATTTACTCTCACTGCATGGGCACTACAGTACTAGCTATCTGCTTAGATCAATATAAACATATTATATATTTCCCTATTATCAACCCTTTCTGTCTAGTTCCTAAGGTCATGGTATGAAAAAGAACCATTTTAACTTTAACAATTTATAAAGCTGTAAAAAAAAGTTTGGATACTTTTTATTTGCCTTTCTGACCTCCTAGGGTCTTAATACTTCCAAGCTTTCTGCTATATTTAATTTTACATTGCAGCTATTGGTATACAGACTCTTTAGTCTGTACATGCAAATTTTGATCTGACAGAAAAGGAAACAGAGACAACATTGAAGGGGTGGCGGTAATAGTTTTTACAACCACACATGCAAAGCAACAACAAAGATTAACTGATAAGTAGTTCATTAATCATTAATGTTTAAAAGACTGCACAAACAGAAAAAGAATTCTATACAACATGTTGTTGTACATGTATAAGATTTTAAAACATACCCCAGCAGCAAATCCTAAGCTAGCATCCAAAACTTTTCGCTGGAAAACAGATTTTAAACGATTCATTGCTCTATAATTCAAAACATTAATTCATTTGAAACATTTTAAATCATATCTTACAAAACAGTCAACACACATAATCTGATTGTACAAAAATATAATACAAAATTCGTTTATTTGCGTTATTTCTTATCAGGAAGTTATCTGTCTACGTACGTTATTTATACTATGTCAGTATGTATCAAAATGATTTTTGGACCACCTCTCACTTAATAATTCCATATTCATGAATACCTTTGTGCACAAACTATATTCATTTAAAAATTTCTTTTTTGAGACATCTCCTCTATTTCATCAAGTGAAGAACTTGTTTATAGATTCTTATACAATAGTAAATGTACTTTAAATTATCCTGATGATTATCATGCAACTACAATATACTTCAAGTAAAAAGAGCAGATAAATCAGTGAAGAAATCTTAATTTTTTCTTATAATATCAATTTCATTATTTTTCAGCATTAGAGAGTTCCTCCAACTGGCAATTAAAATAAGATTTGCGCCAAGAATAAAATATATCTTGCAACTGAGAAAATTTTGGACAGTGATTGTCAAATTCTGATCAGAATTGAAGTTTAAATTATTTATCTTGAATTCTCCATCAACATTATGTTTAAAGAATGATCTTATAAGTAGGTTCAATAATTAAAGCATCACTGAAATGTAGATTAAACAGTGGCAGCATGATGATAAAAGAAAGATTGGATTCAAGTAAGCCATGCGCAGTGTGTGTGGATTATCAGTGCTGTAAATCACAAACACAGTGATGTATGTAGCTGTTTCGATACAAAGGTGTGTGGAGATTTTGATTACAAATAGTGGTGAAGGTCCTCTTATTGATGATTTTTAAAAAAAAAATCCTTGTGTTGAAAAAATAATTTTCTCAAATGTGCTGTTAGCTGCAGGTCTATAGCTCTCGGTCTGAAAAAAATTTTGATGGACAATCTGGGAGCGACAGTGCTACCTATTGAAAAAATGTGTATTTATTGCACACAAAAATGTGTGCTAGTTTTGGACTGATTAACCTTATTTATGTGCAAAATCTTTGAAAAAAAATTAGTACTATTAATTTCTTCACGCAATTTACAACTGATATTGTCTCTTTACTTGCATCTGATAATCTATTAAACACCATCAAAAGCTCCTTAAAATGATGAAGTGCAGTTTGTTTACATGTAAAAATGGTGACTCTCAATCTCGATGGAAATTATATATACTTGCTTTTCCGAGCTCGGTAGCATGTTCCAGAGAAAGTCTGAGGTAAGTAAACTGATGATATCAGCAGTAAATTACATGAAGAATTTAATGGTACTAATTGTTTCACAGATTTAGCGCATAAATAAGGCTAATAAGTCAAAAATTAGTGCATGTTTTTGTGCGCAGTAAATACACAATTTTTTCCATGGATGGCACTGAAGCTCCCAGGTCATCCATCCGAATTTTTTCAGACCGGGAGCTACAGACCTGCAGCTAATGTGGGGTAAAATATATAGGATGGCCTAATTATAATGTAGCCAGAGGTTCGTTTTGATAAATCTGAATTCATCCACATCATTTATAAATCTTTAAGAAGTTTCTTAGAGAAAATATCGATTTACTTCTTTCTAAGAAGTTCAGATTTTGGATGAACAGGTGTGTGGTGATGTGTCACTACGTCAGTATTTGCGCTAAAATGGAAATAGTAAAGATACGGGGGCATGGACATTACCTGGCTGCTGTGGAAAACAAAGACCAAAGCAGCACCTGCGGCTGTCAGTCCCCATGTGAACAATGTGCCCAATAATGTTTGGAAAACTGCATTGTAGCCTGCCAACATCGTTCGAAAATCAAAACAGGAAGCGGATAGAATTATAGCCTCCAATTGACTGGAGAGTTTTCAAAGAGAAATAACTCATCGAATTACTTCGTTTTATCAATATATTCTATCAAAGGGAAAATGTCTCATGAGTGTTCATTTTTTATTAAATTAAGATGAATGAGATTTAGTGGATTTCATATTTTCATGGTTTCATTAATTTTTTGGTATTTTTTAAAAATAAAATTGAAATAAATTATTAACAATGCACTTTTTGCTTGATATCTCGATGATCAAAAATACCTTGGTGCCCAAGCTACGTTCATCCATCAGAATGAAAAAAGTCTAGATTTCTTTTTTAAAACGCACCCCACCTCTACCGCTTCATGATCAGATTTCAATACACAACCTAAAATAGAAAGTTTACGGGTATCCGGATGATAACGTTGAAAAATTGTATAAGATACGCGAGTACGTCAGAATAGACTCGGATAAAAGAAGTCAACTCTTACCATTTAAATCTCCGTGAGAAATTTGTTTTCGTTCATGTTAATTTCTCCGGGTAAAACAAGATAAAAAGTCAATGAAGAAATCTTAGATTTCTCTCCTTGTATAGATTTCAATTATACTTCTTTGACAGGTATATTTCATTGAAATATGTCAAAAATGGTGGAAGCAAACCTGGGAAAGAGTATACAGATCTATAAATAAATTCTTTAAAAAGATGCCTTTTATTGAAAAGGAACAGAAGACAACAATGCATCGGAAAGGAACTGAAATGAAAAAGCAATGTTTCAGAATAAATTCTATTTTTGTTGTTCCGATTAAAACAAAACCGATCCTAATTGTTGTCACTCTAATCACAGAAAACTTTTACAAGCGCTCCTCCACAACGTTTAATCCATGCAATTTCTTCTTTATCATTCCTGACAAGTTCCGTAACATTAATCCGCGATGCTTCGCATCTGCCTTACAGTAAACCGTTTTTATTGACTATGAATCAAAGTGGGTGTTCGATCAGGAATTCTTGTAAGCCAATAAACATATCGACGAACTCGATCTTATTGTCATGACAGCTTACAAGAATATTATCGAAATTGTGTACTAACAATCAGTACTTTTTTTTAATAATTAGTCATTTTCATGCATAACCAAACCGTTCCCGTTTATTATTGTAATTGCGTACAGTCTGTGAAATGTGTACTTGTTTTCATTATGTAAAATCAGTAGATTTTACATGTTATTGTACATGTATCCACTGAATATTTTCTGCTAAATATTATTTTAGATCAACTATCCGGTATTGTGATTCATTTAATATGGTATATGTATGTTGCATTTATGCTCGTTGTTAATAAACAAACTTAATATACATGTATAAGTACATAGTATCATGCACCGATTACCTGCATTTATAAATCCACGCCTTTCTTTAACTACTTTTTAAAATAATTTGAAAATGCGATCGAAACATGTTGTTTTTTTATGTTATTTCATTTGTTTGTTTGTTTGTTTGTTAATTTATCAAAGTTATTTCAAATAGCCACGAAAGATATAATGTTCAAATTTGTTTAATGATTAATAGGTTACCGAGTATTTCATACTTTTGAATTTTTCCTTTGTGGACTATCATATACATTGGTTGAAGTTCAGCTCTTTCTAGGTTGTTCCACCAATGTACCGTACTGATTGATCGATGTTGCATAGTACCATATAAAAAGTATAATTACCCACTTTGCGTGATTGATCTGAAAGAGACTAAAAAAAGGTAAAAAGCTTTTTTGTGGATCATATACGGAATATTTTGAATTATCCGGGTGACAGTGAATATAAAATTACAGATTTTTTTATTCACTACCACCCAGTAAATTCAAAATTTACAACATGCATATGACAATATCACGGTTGCGGCAAGCGCACATTTCTTAATAACCGCTCATATGTTTACACTTTGACGTGTAAATTGAATATATACATGTACATATTGAAATTATTGTACAGTTCGAAGTGGGTTGATTTTGTCCCAAATTTAACCCACTTTGGAACAAAACAAATATCAAAGTGAATATAATTTTTTTCAAAGTGCGTTGCCACACACCGCCCAGTTTTACTATACGACAATTGCTTCAGCCTTCGCTGGAAAATCTAATTAAGATGCTATTTTTTGGGCTGTAGAAAGCAACTGTATAAACCTGTGATGGTATTGGGATGGATCGAGGTATTCCTGCAACAAAATGATGTTAAGCAAGAGCTTGCAATTTGGCGTAATTATGTATACACGAGGTTTTTATTATTTTACGATTTTATGACACAATGAACCCTGTAAGATAAATCATTTAATGTAGAGCCTCAGCGCCGCTAACAATCCTCTCGTGACTTTGATGAGGTTATTCAGTTCCAGAACCTTGACTTATGAGATGGCGGAACATTCTTTATAATTTTGGCATATTAATTCATTAAACACAAATATAATCAGATCTTACAAGGTTCAAGCAGGCTACGGAGTTTAGTCAGCGCATCCTTAATCTGATTCAAAGATTCTCTGTACGTGCACCATATAGTTTGGCGCGTTCGAAGTAAACTTTGATTTAACAAGACGGTACTTAAACAAAATCATCCCTTCAATTTGTGACATAAACGTTAACACAACAGAGAATTAGATTTCGTTACAAACTTCCCATTTTCCCCAGCAACTAATGTGTAAATTACGTCGTATAACAACCATCACCTTATTTAACTCTGCCTGTAGTCTCGATAATCTGCTAACCTCGAGTGTACTTGTACCGGAGAGCTAGCTCCAACTTTGTGCGTAAACACCTTTCTTAATCCTTCACATCTGCAAAACTTTAAAGCATTTCGAACATTTGTTTCTCAACTCTTATTCATTTTCCGTTCCAAATCAGGCGAGCAAGGTTCTATTTATTTGATTTATCAGTTAAGGCTAAACTACTAAAGCTCTTCTGATATGATTGTTTGTTGTTTATAGTCCCGTCGTGTGTTGTCATAAGTTCCGATATGTAAGAATAAGAAAAGCAAGAGCGTCGTGCCCATTTTATATCATTTTCCTACCTTCGCACAAGAAGAGTTAATTTGATCATTTTTTTCTGAAATTAAACCAAAAATCTAATAGAACGCTTATGATCTTAACATTGACAAAATGTAGATTAGAATTAAAGGGAAAATAATTAGTTTGTATATTGCATATACCAATCACCTCAATTAAAACACTAGATTAACTATCCTTGGCTACGTTACGCAATTTTAAGATCACTAGAAAACACTGGCGAATAAGCAGGCGAAGCGCCCATTATAGGAAGAAAATACATATAAAATCTATTTTTAGCGCTGGAATACTAGTGAGTCAGTACTTAAAACATATATAAACCAAATTGTGAATGCACATCAAAATATTCAAATAACAAGATTCAATCACTAGAATTTCGATGCCGAATATTTTAGGGGTGTGTCTGCCCTCTTTTTTTCTAAAGCATACATGTATTTGATTTTGATATTATGATGCCTAACAAGTTTAGATTTCAATCAACATGCTAATTTTTATGAAAATAATATTCCTGCACCCGTCAGAACATTGTACGTGTACAGTACATATATATATAGCATCTAGATTCCCTCAGTTGATTTTAGTTGAATAGTTGAGTGATGAAACTTATTTATTTAATTTGATTTTAGAAGTATATTTTATTCAACTATATAGATACATTGAAATGGATTGAACAGCAGGCATAATACCTATTTATGTTCTCTCATATATATATATATATATATATATATATATATATATATATATATATATATATATATATATATATATATATATATATATATATATATATATATATATATATATAATATTATAAATAGCATTGGAAGGAGGTACAGTGCAAAAAAAAAAAATGAAAATCAAAAAAATTGAAAAATACTGGTTAATTGCTAATGATGTAAATAGAAAAAAGTATATTTAGTGTAGAGAAAAAATGAGAAAGAACAGAAAAAACACGTAATAATAACAAAACAAATATTGATAACAGAGTAGAAAAAACGAAAAGTTTGGGAGGAGGGGGGTGGGGTGGGAGGGGGAGAACAAATAGGCAATAAAAAATGAAAAGAAGGGAGTGTAAGGAAAGTCAGTGTTACCCATTTTGAAACATTTTTTATACAATGTGTACATTTTTACCTAACTTACTTAAATCTGTTTGTACTTTTTATGTAAAAATGAACTTTATCAAATAATAGTAAGTTATTTTGAAATGTTAGTCTATCACTTCCAAAAAGTAGATTCTTAATTGTGATTTGTATGTAATTGTCGTTCATATAATTAAATAGAGATTTTCTTTGGGAGGCATATAATGGACAGTGTAAGATATAATGTTTAGAGTCTTCCACTTCCGGAAAGCAATTCTGACATAGTAGAGAAGCAATAAGGTGATGTGAGTAAAGGTCAGCATTTAAGTTACTACTGTTATTTCTCAACTGGCAATGCCAAATATTTTCTAATCTTTGTTTTGAACATATTTTATTGAATAAACAAAAGGATCAGAAACAAGTTCTAACAACTTACAAGTTCCTCTCCTTAAATATAACAATAGTTGTCATGCATATGAATATAGAACAAAAGAATATAATATTGATATACACAAAGAAATATTATTTAAATCTCAAGGATTCGTCTATAAACTTTTGTACAGAAGCAAAAATGCTTTAGTTGATATGTAAAGGAAGGTTATTGTTGCCATATAAAAGTAAATCAGTATCAATATTGACTAAATCTAACATAAACAATTTATCAAACATGTTGTTTCTCGCTCTAGAGTATTTTTTACAAGAAAAAAAGAAATGATGCACATATTCTGTTTTACCACATAAACACAACGGATTATTTATAATATTACGTTTACAAAGATCATAGTTTAATACACAGTTATGTCTCAGCTTTGTATGAATAATGTTGGTACAGCGTTTACCAAAAGAAAAATAAATAGGGGGTTTCGTAACTTTAGGCATATGTTTGCAAAACAAATTGATTGAGGTGGCTGTTCTGGCTTCTATATTTAGTGAATTCCATTGATTGACAGCATTGGGTACAAATGATTTTTTAAGTAAATCTAACCTGCACTTAGGTACATTAAACTGATCCTTGTTTCGTGTGTTGTATCGCGATATATTTTCCCTCTTATTAGGAATAATATCACATAAATAATCAGGGAGACTCCCCATGTTAAATTTGAACATAGTTTTCATCTTGGCGATGTATCGTCTGGTTTGTAAAATTTCCCACCCTGTTTCTAAGTAAAGCGCTTCCCTTGGTACAAAAATTGGCAACCCAGTGACAATTCGTGCAGCACACAATTGAACCTTTTCAAGTTTGTCTGCATCATGCACAGAACAGCCATCCCACACAATCGAAGCATATTCAAGGGTAGGTCTAATGAATGAAATGTATAATTTAGAGAGATGCTCTCTACCCAATTTATACTTAAGTTTTTTTAAGAGTCCTAATTTTTTGTATGCAGAGTTTACAATACCATTAATGTATTCAGACCAGCTGAGATTTTGCGATAATAAGAGTCCTAAATGGCGATGGGTCGAGACAAACTCTAGTCTATCGCCTTCAAAAAATAATTTAGGTAAAACAGAGTTATGCTTCTTAGTAAAAAAAAACAACCTTTGTTTTTGATGAATTGAATTTAAGAAGCCACTTTTTGGACCACGATTCCAAAATTTTTAAATCATGATTTAAAATATATTCAATGTTAAGTATGTTGTTTGAAGAGTATTGAAGCGAACTGTCATCAGCAAATAATCTACACAATGATAACATACTAGTATTAACCGCCACATCATTGACATATATCAAAAATAAAAGAGGTCCTAATACAGATCCCTGGGGTACACCTGCTGAAATTTCTGATGTGCTTGACAAAAGATCTTTATACATAACTTTTTGGGACCTTTGACTTAAGTAACTAGAAAACCACTTAAGAAGATCTCCACATACTCCATAGGTTTGTAACTTGAATAATAGGCCGCTATGCCATACTCTGTCAAATGCCTTTGACAGATCACAAAAAATCATACATGAAAATTTACCTTCATCAATATTTTGAACAATGCTGTGATACGTTTCTAATAGTTGATAAACAGTGGAATGACCTGGTAAAAAACCGGCTTGATATCGATAAAATAAATTGTTCCTATGAAAATAGATGTACACATGTTTAAAAACGATTCTTTCCATAATTTTACTAACAAATGATAACAAAGATACCGGTCTATAATTAGAAACCAATGACGGATCATCTTTTTTGAATAGAGGAATAACGTGAGCAATTTTTCAAAAACTAATCTTTTACCATGGTTAAATAATTTATGCATATTCAGTTTTTTACTATTAATATTTTTAAGGCTGTTCTTAAAGGGGCGTGGTCACGATTTTGGTCAAAAATTATTTTTCGATTTTAATGTTTATAATGCTTCAGTAAGGCATTTTTAATATGCAACCAAAATTTGAGTGTCATTTGTTGATTTCTAAGCGAGTTACAGCGCTTAAAATTCCTCGCTATGTAAACAAAGCTCTTGTTTACATTTAGAATGTTGAAGTGAAAATTCAAGTTTTAGACCTAAAATGAATGTGTTAATTGTTAGAAACTGTTTATTTATGCTTTAAATGAATAAGAATATAGACAAATTATCTTGAAAAAGATTTTTACCGGTATATTGAACCTATGTAAACAAAAACAGGACACGAGCCTTGTTTACATGACGAAGAATTGTGAGCCCTGTATCTTGCTTAAAACTCACCGACGGGCACACACATTTCATTTGATCATTAGAAATGCATTCATAAAGCATTGTAAATAATAAAAACAGAAAAATAAAATTTGACCAAAATCGTGACCATGCCCTTTTAAATGCTGAAACTGTAGCTATATTTTTTGTATTTTGAGGTAGATTGTTCCACAATATAATTGTAGATGGTATAAAACTATTGAAATAAGATGTTGTTCTTGCAAAAGGAGTGCGATAGATGAAATTGTTACGAAGATTGTATGTATTATGTGGGGGGGGGGGGGGGGGGGAGGGGACATTCACCAACAATATTAGATAAGTATTCAGGGGTATAATTGTTTAATATTTTGAACAATGATATTAATTTATTGTTATTTCCACGTTTCTTAAGTGTTTCCCAGCCTAATTCCTGATAGAGGTATTGTTTAGATGAGTTTCGTCTAAGACCAGTAAACTTAACTTATTTATGGCGATTACTGTCTAGTTGCAGTCAACATTGGGAAACAAAAACTTTGTGTAAATTGTGGTTCGTTACAGCAAAAACTCCCGACTGAGTTGTTTATTATACAACAAAATCGTACTTTTGGATGCTTTAATGATGTTATTCGACAGTTTTTATAAAATTAAATTGTATTTACAGAGCATAGTAGGCCATTTGCCCCGTCTTATATTTGATTCATTGATTCAGGGATATTTTGGTATTGCAAAGATCATTAGCATTTTGAATTCTTGATTTTTATTCTTTTAAGAGTACTTTTTTTTTTGCTCTGTTGCAACTACTATTGAAAATACACCCCCCCATCGTTGAGATAATTTTATGTAAATATACAGTGGTTGTATTTCAATAGTGGTGCCAAAGTGATTCCTATGACGAAATACATCACTAACCACTATTGAAAATAATTAATTTCAATATTGGTTGCAAGGTGATTCTTATAATAAAATACTAGTACACACCCAACCACTATTGAAATAATTCATTTATGTATTTCAATAGTGGTTGCATTTCAATAGTGGTTGTATTTCAATAGTGGTTTCATTGCAATAGTGGTTGTATTTCAATAGTGGTTGCATTTCAATAGTGGTTGCATTTCAACAGTGGTTCCAACAATGCAGTCTAGCTATGGGTAGTCAATCCAAATAAACATAGAAAACTAGATATCTGTATTTACAAGCCTCTCTTTAGGTATTTGAACTCTGGACTTTGTGGATAAGGGAAGTGGGACCTCAGAATGAATAAGAATTGTTCTAACCATCAGATAATATGTTGTTTACTCAACAATTAAACAGGGTAGACAGAAAGGCAAAAAAATGACTTTTGGTTTGCGAAGGTAGAAAAACACAATAAAAGATAACCAAGCTTGTTCTACCCCATTTCCCCGTAGAATTGACATAAGGGGAATCTTAACAAGATCTTATTTTTGATGTGTGTGATGGTTGGCAAAAGAAAAGAGAAGAGGATGTGACCTAGTTGATACATGCATACAGTATTTCTATTTCTGGCAGGAAGAAAGAAGAAAACAGATGAAAACGATGTGTTTGTTTTTATAAAAGAAAGTGGCACATATTTTCATATGCATTTTTACCTATAGAATTATAAGTTTAGTCAAGAGTGTATCGTTTGAAATGAGAAAATTAATAATCGAAGAAAAAGTTGATGATGATGATGATGATGATGATGATGATGGTGACGACGACGATGATGTTGATGATAAAGACGACGACGACGGCAGCGATGATGATGATGACGACGATGATGATGATGATGATGATGATGATGAAAAAAAACAACTTATCTAAAAAAAAACTATATGATATCAAACTGCATGTTTTGGAATGAATGGTGAGTGGACTACTGATCTGGGGTTAAATGATATTTACACGTATTTGATGTTTATAGAGGATGAATCGTTATTAGATCACTGCAGGTGTAGATGTAATTAGGGGATATATTATTGGACTCGTATGTCTGTCTGTCTGTCTTCTCTAATCACCTGTTTACCTCACGTGACGTTGGAAAAGATGAAAGAAGTCATGTTGTTAATCCGCTTTCTTGGCCAATATGATCCATTCCCTAAACATTTGTTACACGTGCCAAAAATAAGTCAGAAATGTTATCATTTAATTACAAAACAAGTGAAATAATAATGCACATAACACTCATTACGTATTCGGAAAACCACATGGCGTTTCTCTGCACCAAAATTTAAATTTCGAATCAACGATATGCTTGCTCACTGTATGTGATTAAGACTTAACACAGCACAGTTGGAAGTACAACAGAAAAACGGCTCTGTAACCAAAAAAGAAAAAGACACACCTTTCAATGTCATAAGGCCCACGCTGTCTATTTAAATTGTTTGCAGTTTACTTTAAATGAAAGCTGGTGAAACGTCCATACTGTTGAAACGCAAGATATTCTAGACTTGATGACTGGCATTTCATTCTACTTGACCTCTTTATCGTGTTTCTTTTCCTGATTTCAGTTTAAAAAAACAACACGAAAATTCACCCCCCCCCCCCAAAAAAAAGTACGTTGACCAAGTACAACAAGAACATCCATGCGCGGATCAAGAAAATTTTTCCGGTGGGGGGGGGATATGACGATTTTTTGAGTTTGTCGGGGGGTGGTTCGAAGCATATTTTTGGTAATTCTATAATGTAATTAATTTTTGAAAAATTCAATTTTGCGGGAGGGGGTGTCTGTACCCCCTGACCCCCCTCTCTAGATCCGCCCATGACATTAATATCTCTTATTCAGTGCTATCTACATTGTAGTTTTTAAAATTGTTAGCTATGAAGTTTGGAAACTTTTCATATGCATAATTATTGGTAAGTTAATTTGTAGCGAAAATGCAGGTGTTTTCTCGTGCATGCATTGTATTTGTGTTAGTCATAGACGTAGAATCAGGAAAAATGTCTTTAAAAGATCTCTTCTATTTGTTGTTCTGGTAATCAGGATTTTTAGTACTGATATCGCAATTTTCCTGTCAATCATAATTGAACTTTATGAGGCTTTTGATATGTTTCCTGTCAATCAAAATAACAAATGAACGTTACAAAATAAAACTGGCCATTGTTTTGCAAACTCTTTTTAATTCCTCTTATTTCATAAAGTCTCTATACGACCCAGATGGTGTCTATAAATGCCAGCTATAAAAGTTGGATAGCGCAAAAATTCGAAAGATAAGTACCGTGAAGAATTTAAAAGTAATGAAATTTTCAGGAAGCTTTTGGTAAAATTGAACTATCGACAAAAAGTGTGCTCTGGTTAAGTCGCAAGATGCTTTACCAAAACAAATAGTTTGCTCTGCTCCTCTTACTCATTGCCCGATTTTTTGGGGAGGATCGCGACTGATAAGGGTACCGGAAGCTGCCACCTCCTCCGCGCTCATCATTGATGTGACAGCATAATCCTGCAGCCGTCGCAAACAATTAGCCGTGCGAGGTCAAACAACGTTCATCGAAATACCGCTCTTCTTATTTAAATGCAATAAACTCATCTTAATTAGCTTTGTTTATGTATATCATCCCAATATACTCGACGAGAGTGAGTTTTTTGTAAACCCTGAAAATTAAAAAAAGACTGTCGGAACATATGCAATGAGTTATGATTTTCGAGGACACTCATTACTGAAAATATAACGGATATCGTATTCGAGAGGGGAATTCTGGGATATCTGCCAGCTTTCACACTTTTCTTCCTTGTAAGAGCTCGGACAGTAATTTTTTCAGTTCTCTGGATCAACGAGGGAACATTTTCATATATATCTTGACTTATATACTAGACTTTAATCTACCTACGATCATGTCAAAGCCTTGGCCGTGGAATCAGCTTCCAAGCTCCGCCATTGACTACTACAAGAAAACGGTAAGAGAAAATTTATTTTTATTTTGCGTTTAACATGTTATATTTTTTGTCAATTTTGAGCATTAACAACTAACAGATATTGTAGAATAAACTATATTCAGCAACATCGTACAATATATGTGATGTGTGTTTTCGTTTTTAAAATAAATTTTGATTATAGAAAGTTATTTCGTGCTTCAAGATTTCGTCAAGATTTCAGAGTGGAAAAAAATTAATTTAAAAAGTGATGTTGAAAAAGTAAGTTTTTCGTGATTGTGGCATATGACAGAGCAGAAATCTTAAAATCTCAAATAGGAACTGAATTTGAAAGAAAAATACATTTTTATGGAGCAGGTCTAATTGATGCATTGGTGCATTCTATCCATTTTTCCAACATGTGGATATGATTAGCTTTTTTTCGAAACAGCAACCTTCTTTTGAAACACGTTGAACTGAAGAATAATGAACTGCATAATTATACATAAATAAAATTTCGGAAAAGGGAGAGTTCATGACGTCATTATTAAACAATTTCGTCCTTGAAAACATTATGCAAAGCTGCACGGATAAGATAACTTATTTAGAATTTGTTAAAAAAAAAATCTCCATTGCCACTGAACGAAACTGCAGCAGATCTAGAGCCCCACGCACCTAACGTTAAATATTATTTTGAAATAAAATATATCCCCTTTCTTAGGTGATGGGTAAATACAAATAACGCGAAGAGCGTTTGGTGTTGCTGCTCAAAACAAACACTTTGTTAGTGCAAAATAAGAATACATGTCTCTAACTTTTTGTCATTATGTATTTCTGCGTAACTGCAAAGACACAACTCGCTATAGCGCGCTTCGTTACGGCTGACGAAAATGCCTATTAAGTTAGATGCATGTCTTGATAAAGTCATACCAGAAGACAACAAGAATTGCTCTTGCTTCTTTACTACTTAACCGTATTGCTCATCCTTTGAGGCATCGTTATCTACGTCATCCCACAGTCCGGTTTAATCTATCAACCAATAATTTTATGCATTTATCAAGATAGCAACTACTGTATTACAATCAAATTGGAGATACATTTTTGAGTGTCTTTAGTGAGATTTGAAGCAAAGTAACATGTGTGGAATTCTACTTCTTCTGGTCAAGCATAAGCACGAAACATTTGTTTCGCAGCAGCAATATCACAGACGGTATCTCCCGAAGAACTTGTTCGAGTATACAGTTAATGACATTATCTTGTGATTTATGCACAGTTTTCGGTTTGACCCTATTAGCCCCGACAGGCTGCTGAGATTGACAGGTCACTTCCATGTGTTATATCCTGCAAGGCAAATCAAAAGAAGCCTTGTTTGATTTTGGGAGAATTGCTGTTCATATCGTAGATACTTTAATACGTTTCACCATAAAAACCCTACTTACTTTGCAATTTTGTGCGTAATTTATACCTCGCATGATATATCGTGTCATCTGTAGTGTACCATGCAACAAAATTAACAAATTATCATTGTATTGGTATGTGTAAAATATAGGTTCCAGTTGCAAATCTAATACATAGATATATAAATAGAGCCATTTTAACAGACATTGGACTTTCGGCAGGGCTCTTGAGTCAAAACAGTTTGAAAATATGAATTATGCACAGATTGCGTATAGCCTTAGTTTAAAAGCCAAACAAATCTGACTTGTTGATTTCAAAGAACTATGGCTGAGTGGCCAGCAATGCTGTTTGACTAACTACCCAAACTCCAAGCTGCTGTTGAAATGGTTTTAATCATGTTAAAAACTTTCAGTTAAATTCCAATGGACCCGACATAAAATATTCTCGCTGTGATTGAAATCTTCCTATACAATTTATCAAAATATTGGGAAATAAGCAAATCAATCAAAACCTAGTCCAAATAACTTCAAAATTATGCTGGAATTTCAATTTCAATCATTAGGCAAATTACATTGCAATATCAATCATCTGTAGGCGACTGCATTGAACACCGTTGCATAAACTACATTGGAGAGAGTTGAATGACTTTTTACATGGCTACGATCCAGGTTATCGAATAAAAAGCAGACTCAGCAAATTGCTTGCGCTTCACTTCCAACATGTATGTAATTGTGCATGAAGAGATGACTTCCATCATAAAATGTAGGACAACATTCTGTGGCGCATGTCAATGTCACCGAATATTAATGCCATCTTCTTGTTTTCTTACTCCATTTCCTTGATATATCCTCAATATACACGCATACTATGTATTTGGTAACTATGCGGAAACGATCTACTCCTGTATAACTGTTAAACATCATGGGTTCTGCATCACACAAAGAAACAGTGCATTTTTATATGAGTCGACCATGGTGTTTTGTTTTGTTTGCTTTATATCCTTGTCCATATTAATGTCTGTCAATGTCTTTGAAACCAATATTTTATTGTGATCTTATTCCTGTCATGCGCAGTAGGACAAGAGTTTATCTGAAGCCAACGATATGCTCAAAGTTTGCTGCACCCATGCAGCTGCAAATAGATTCTGTAGCTTTATATCACTTATTTATTGGACAATAAATATAGGATGCTTTGCATAAAATGCATGTAAATTGCACCAGGGACAAGATAATGGTTGTCATGGTCCTGTGGTTTGGGGGTGGTGTGAAATGTTCCTTACTGCAACTCAAACATAAAAAGCGAAACACCTTAAAACCTGCCTTTGTCTTTGATAAGATTTTGTTCAAGGAGTGCTTACAAAAAAAAACCCTCGATAATGGCTAATATTTACCAATATTGTTCACATACGCAGGTGAGATATAGTTTTTGTGCATAATCTAAACAATATTTTTTATGATTATGATTATCACTATGGCAATATAAAATCATTGTAATTTAATCAAATGTCATTCAATGGGCAATTTCTTTATCTTTTTCTTTTTTTTTTTTTTTACATGAAACTTGCTTGGAATATTTCATATATTAAACAGTTTTGTAACAAATAATATAATACACGGATAAAATGTTCTGATAAAAATTTAACAAATATTGATTGAAAAAAAAGATATCTTTATTTAGTTTGTGATTGTATTAATCAGACAAAGCTATTAACCGAATGGTGGCTGCTTGCATTGCTCTGTTTAAAACTACATTTAAGGAGACTGGATATCAAATTACCATTAGAGCTCCCGTAAGATTTTGGATATGTTTTGACCATAATAATTATCTTATTTAGTAAAGAAAAAAAAATATTTTAGGTTTAGAATTTAAACATTTTTCTTTATCTATTACGTTTTGGTTTCATGTATACATTCAATTTAGGAACGAGATAAGTAGAGAACCTGTAACATTGTCGCAAGCCACGGATATAAAGGATGAAAGATTTGTCAGAAATAATGTGAAATTTCGTTCACAAAATAAAACATGTATCACGCAGTTCGAGTCCATGGAGATGTACGTGACTTTGCACAGTAATGAAAACAAAGGAACATGTACATGATAAAATCTCGAGTTCTATTATTGACCATAATAAATTTATCCAATCAATTGAAATTTCCATCAAAAATTATATATACATGTACTTATGCAGTATTATTATTCTCAGTCCGTATTTTTATTCTGCTTTTGATATAAAAATATGCGTTTCGTTTATATATTTTTGAATTTTAATTTACTTATGCTCCAATTGCAATAGTTATCATTGAATTCTGACATGTGTTGAAATCCACACGATGCCTTCCTAAATGGTTCGGTATTTATAATTATGTATGGGATACATATATGAGATTCATTATTTTTTCACCCAGTGCCCATACTCTGATATATTTGTATATAAATATTGTGACTTCGGCCCAATACGTTTCTTGCTCTTTACAATACACCTCTTGTGCTGTACTGTACGCTTTATGCATGACACTATACGCTTCTCTCGCGGTACAAAAATTTACACGCTTCCATACGCTTTCTTGGTGTAGTAGTGCGTTTCAAGGTCTGAATTATAATTTTATCATTTCTAACCGAATTATTTCTTAAATTAAAGATTAAAGAAAAGAACATATTTACCGGCTTTGACTTGTTTTTCTAATTTACAAGATATTTGCTAAATGCTGCGATATTAAACTTTTCAACAACCTTTACTTTACATTTATATACATGTGTACATGCACTTTATTGACATTGTCTTACAAAGTTTAAATTTCAATCGATATGTACATACATGCTATCATCTATTATCAATAGATTGAAATCAATAATATTTTATGGTATATGTATAATAATGCAAGTCAAAATGATGTATTTTGAGGCAAAAGCAAGCAATCATGACTTCTAAAGAGAAAAACTCAACGCAACTACAAGTATATACGCGGATGGGCGGGGCAAGAAATACAAAGGAGCTAGAAATTAATTTTCAAGAAAATAAAGACAAACGGGTCTCCCTTTGCTTCGTTCAAACACGCACAGCTTTATACGACTGGCTGTAAATGTACTCTGCTCAACTTAGCAACACAATTACTTTCGACGGACAGCTTTCAGCGCAGACTGAAGGCCACAAATCATCTGTGAATCCCTTCCCTATTACTTACGATGCTGGCTTCTCCTGGTGGTCGCGCCGAGACGGATTAGTGATCCAATGCCCAAACACTTCCTTGAGCCGACTATTCAAACAATGCCTCGCACAGTATTGCAAGTATCGCACAGCGAGTAAATCGAATACACCTGTGCTTGTTTGATGTCTCGAGTCACCACAACGCGTGCATTGAATCAAAATTGCTTTCCTTAAAAAAACCTATTAAATCTTTTAATGACATGAAACATGTCGCTTTATTTTATATCGTGTGTGTGCTATGAATGTACTATATTGTTTGTCAAACTAGACAGTTACAATAGATACATGTATGGTGATTAGTTTGAAACATTCCAAGTTGAAGGATAACACAGTTGGGGTTTTTTTTCAGTCTTCATGGAGTCTTGAAATTAATTTGTTGTTTCTTCTACGTTGTTTCTGTTCTTTCATGCCCGTCAAATAGTCTTTAAAATTCACTATCTTCTGAAAGAATTTAGTTTGATGTCGATTTAATGCCATGGAGAAATGTATCGCAATTGGCCCAGCCCTCGTCTCAGACAAACACCACACAATAGTTTTTATTCGTCTTTTAATTGAAAGTACTTGTAAGGTGCATGCGTGCTTCGTTTCATCAATCATTTCTGATTAGGTGCCTTCCCATCTGCAGTTGACTTAATGTCTTGTAGTGGAAATGGTTATGTCGTATGCGCGTGTCTCGGTATCAGGGAAGGAATTCCGCTCTAGAAATAGATATTGGAGCCATGGCCAAGGATTTCAAAAGCTATATACCAGCATGAGACACTCAATAAACTTTTGTAATTATTATATTAAGTCATGTAACCTACATTGATCTGTATCTTTAAAAATGTACTTCTCTAATCGACGTTTAACGATCAATTTTAATGGCCGAACCAAGGCGGTGTCGTGACGCAAGCACGTTCGGGTATTAAAACAAAGATGTGTGTGTTTAATCGCTTCCAATCTGTTAAGAAATGAACTCGGTTTCTGTAAACTTTGTTTTCTAAAACAAAGGCACGAAAAGATCAGTTTTATAGTATACGCTACGATATCGGATTTCGTTCGTGCGATGATCTCTCTAGTTTTATAGCACTATAATGTTGGAGTGTTATGACTCTATTTCCCAACACACAATCAAAATTATTACTCGTAAGAGATAAATTTCATTACACACTAGGTGAGATACTCTAAAAAGAATTACGTGCTTTTTGCTTTAGTTTTGATTAAGAAGACGTGGGCTCCCCGAGATAATACACCGCATCTGTAAATGTGAATATACATTTACAAAAGAATCTTTTCAAAAAGTTACCATAGCAACCTATACGAGAGAGAGAAGGAAAGCAACATCCCGTGTGCACTGCTCTCGCGGAATCATCCTAGACAGAATACACATACTAAACTATATTGCACGTCTATTGCAATTGACACGTGCAATTGTACTAGTTGTGCCTCCGAAAAGGTCCAAGTAGTGTATACCAGTGTGTGCCCGCCGGTTATAGCAGTCATATATCTCTATTTCTGGGGAAGCAATAATTCCATATACTTTTTATTCTTAATTTCTGATCGCGGAGGAAAAGAAAGAGGTAAGCAGATTTTTGAATTCTTAAAAAAAACCCAAACAATATGATAGTTGTATGTTCACATATGTTTTCGGACCGAATCGGAAATGGTCAGGTAGATCGTAGGGAGTCTATAATCCTTTAAGAGGAGCAATATGGAGCATTTGATTGGATTACTGTGGTGGTTTATGAATCAAGGGGGGATATAGAGGGAACGAGGGAACTCCTGCAGTTTATACCCAGAGACGCGCCCAACTGATCGCTATCGTTTATAATATAAAGGCCCATCTAGCTAGTTTTGACAGCAAATACTATTTCGAAGGTTTACGTGCTGTAACATTCCAAATTGTAAGTACATGCTTGACAGTAAACCTTTTAAATTATTATAATTATATATACAAAAAAAGTTTTTAAAATAACTTGATACTTTAACCTATAAGAAGAAGGAATGTATGTTTGACTTAAAGAGTTTGCCATAGGCTCGCGTGGTTGTCATATTAATCAGAGTCTTTCAATGTTTGAGTTTGTTCAATTTTTAGGGAATGATATGTTTTACATGTTTACCACTTTTCAGTAAATTTTAAACATGTTTTATACTACATTTATACCGAATGTATAAATACACGACCCAACAATCTTGTAATGGCTTTCTACAAATAAATTCTTACTGGGAGCAAATGTATGTCGCCCTGTAAAGAATATTTCAAAAAAGTCGACACTGATTATTTGGTATTTTGCAAAAAATCTCTAGAAACTATATTATAAGAATGTTGCGATGCAGACGACACACCCCTATCTGGAATGTCGGACGTTATTGGTCC
This sequence comes from Magallana gigas, assembly GCF_963853765.1. Taxonomy (NCBI): domain Eukaryota; kingdom Metazoa; phylum Mollusca; class Bivalvia; order Ostreida; family Ostreidae; genus Magallana; species Magallana gigas. The sequence continues at coordinate 26,288,369 of NC_088859.1, forward strand.
TCTAATCTAATATCATTTATTTATTTTTTGTATCGTACTGGAGTATCTTGCTGCACGTCTCTGCAATATATGCATTTAACATTTAAACAACAACCGTTTGATCCTGAAACCGTGCGGTATTTGCTCGCTGATTTACAACTTATACGTGAGTAGTGTTTAGTGCACGATTTCGTGCGAGGAGAGATGCGATTTGTTAATGTGAATAATTAGTCATTATCGATACCGTCAATAGTTTATCTCAATGTAAACTGACCAGTATATTTTGAACACTCAGTGCATTCACAACAGAGGCTTGAAAAGAATGAACGGCCTTCCCTTATCTCTCGGGAAGTTAACTTTGCTCAGCAGGTGCTGAAATTGACTTACATTGGCACGTGAAGTACAGGTCGCTTTAGACGTTCATGATTTAGAGAATCAAGTTCCGTTGAAGAAAAATGTTTTTGACGCAATCAAGATGTCAAACCAAAGTATTTCCCCCAATTTTGGCATATTTGCGAGCTGATCTGGATAATTTTAAAACTAAAGCCCAACCCAGTTTTCAGTCTTTAGTAAAAAAAAAAAAAAGGATTGTAGATATTATAAACTTTCTCTGTGGAAGATTTAAAAGAGGCAGCATCAGAATTGTCCGATAACATTAAATTCTTCTCTCTCAACCAGACGTTAAGAAGCTTCAAAGAAAGAAGGGAGAAAAATAAAACTTTCAAAAATAGCTTTTGGCATTATTTTGAAAACAGCCCACGAAATACTTTTTGTTTTGTTTTTGTTATTCGTAACTTTAGTCAGTGCGGAAGTGGCATGCACACCCGATCGACACGACCATAAAAAGGATTTCTTCTGGGGAGAATTTTATCTTTCTGCCACAACACTGCGCCTTTCCTTGTTCTGTGAATACAGCCCCATGTATAACGTCAAATCAATTATATGCCTTGCCCATCAAAGAAAAACGCTGCGAAATCCTTTCTATAATACATGCATATGAAGTGTAGGCGTATTCGGGCACTTGGTTGGGTTATGCAACATGCTTTCTTATCTTTTATTTTGAATGAAGGAGCAAGTTAAGCAATTATAACTTTAATAACTATTAAGCTGCTGAGTTCACGTGGATTGGCATTAAAAATTGCACGATCTGAAGTGTCTTCGCAGCAGTTTCCATTGACAGGCGCGTGTACTCTTTTGAAGCCTTGAAATAGAAGACCCCAATACCATATTTGAAAATCTCAACATTAGTTTCATATTGTAAACATTTGATTAAATAAAATAATGTTCGGATTTTTTCTGTGGGACCACCCAATCAACTTCTGGTCATTTACCAACAGCGAAAAAATATTTCCACTGCTTTTTTTCTTTCGATATAACCTGCAAAAACTCATCCTAATTGGTTGTTGTCGAGCTTGGTTAACACCGTGTTGATGATATGAAACAACAGCTATCTAGGTTCGGTAACTTGTTGTGTTATCAATATGATAATAAGATATAAAAAAATACTTCTTTGTCTAATTATACCATGTTCTTGGATCTCTTTTTTCTGGTTATCGACAAGGTTTTGTTTACATATCAACAGCTAGATGAGTTCGACAACAGGTAGGTAACCTTAAGAGTAATCATCGAAACGTGTCCTCACCAACGGTCTAGTAAATAGCAGGAACCACACATGGTTCGGGTTAAAAGAATCCGGATGCGAACCGCCGCGTGCTTACTAACACCACAATGAATTACGTTGAAAAGTGCTGATGCCAAAAGATCACTTAGCTCTGCTTGTTTTGTCTCTAAGTAAGGGTACTAGACATAACGTTTGTCCGCTTGAATTGTTATTATATTCTCCTGACAGTGTGTGTTTCTTTCCCTACAGTACAAAATGCCTGCTCCGGATGCTGATGGTTTGGGACCGGAAATCAAGGATAACACCGACGGGTCCATCTGTGTCCAATACCACCCAAACAAAAGCGGACGACATGAAGTCCAGATGTGCTATGAAGGGTGCGCTGTGGAAGGTGAGAAAAAAGACATTAGGAAGAAGGTTTTTTGCATTCTTCCAGACAATTAATTAACAATAATAATATGCAATGCTATGATACCCACGTTAAGTGTCAGTATATTACCGTATTGTTCGCTCGTTGACCTAATGGATCCTGGTAGATAACAAAGCACAAAGCCAATGATAATATATTTTGGTTAACTGATCGAGATGTCTTAAGGCAAGGCAAGCAATACTGCAAGTTATATCGATAGAACATATGCTGTTTCATTAAACCTTGTAACATTTGGATTTCGAGATATTAGACGATCTTTTACAATATAAATCTAACATTTATTTCACTATTGAAAAAAAAGACAGTAATGATATCAATGGTGATGGAAAGCATATCTCGTATCCTACAGTTTTAATCTGATTTGATAGCCTTTAGAGTAATTCTTCCTCTGTTCTTTATTTTTTTTTATTGTGCTGTGTGTAAGACATTTCAAGATGTTCTCGCTTTCTATCATTATATTTCTGTTGATAAGTCGATTCGTTCTGGTCTCGGGTCAAAGAGGGTGTAAATAAACGGGATTTGCAACCAGGAACACATTTTGTTCAAAATATACGTTTGCACGCACTGAATTCGACAGAACTGTTTACTATCTTACACGGCGACGTAGACACTCTTGATGCGGAATGCCTCCAACTTGACTGTGCGAAACATTCGTAAGATTGATATCTGCTACTGGAAATCACCTCCCCTGGAAAATGAATTATCACTACGATAAAAAGAGCCTGCTCAATTTTTTGACACATCAGTAGCAACTGTTGACCATCTCTCTCTCTCTCTCTCTCTCTCTCTCTCTCTCTCTCTCTCTCTCGTGAGATACATTTATTTTAAAAAATATATATATAATACATATACATCAATTCATTATTTATTTACAGCACTGTAGACATTTGGCTACATCAATGAATACATTCGTCCAGTCCTCAGTTTTTATGTTTATGCTATCTCTTACCATTTTTAAATGCACATAATTAGCCTTAGTAAGAGTTGTTGCCCTTTTACAAAAACAGAAGACACAGAGTAAAGAGTTGCGATGTAATTGAATTTGATTACTTTGATAATATAAAACTGTTTTATATTTTTCCTCGTGTTTTTAATTTGACACGGTAGATTTGTGTGTTAAATCTTAGATTAAATTCTACTACTACACATCTACTGCAGCGCTTCATGCGATAATCGCATTCATAATCGTATGCGTTAATGTGATATTGCTGTTCATCATCGGTCAACTCTCGCTCTTGCGTTAAAAAATAATCATTTATCTTTGAATGTTTTAAGTTATGACGCGGTGCCATAAGCATTCCTCCCGAAGTGTCTTTATTTACATTCTTGGTGATTCAAACGCGTTACTGATTTTATGATTTTATGAATCGAGAGATATGCCAACGATCCGAGAAGCAAAGTCTTATCGAAAAAACAAGGAAACCCTGCTATTTTTCAAATGGAACTGGTGCCACAAAGTGGTAATTGTACATCGACATTCAAGTAAACAACGAACGCTGATAGATGTATACAATTTTAGAAAATGAATTGTTATCTTATTCATAATAAGAAAAAACCCTACATAAAGCAGAGTATAGGATCTAGAATTAATTAAAAAAAACCCACAGACGCAAATTAATCCGAAGAGACAGGGCTAGGGTGGAGGTGGGATGGGGTGGGGGTAGGGTTGACTGGAAATTAACATGGCATAATTGGAATGTGCGTTCTGCAATAAACTGCTGATAAAGGCTCCGTTTCCCCCTGTCTTTGATCGAGGTTGTCATAATGGAATCCTGCCATATGGATTTGTTTACAAAGGAATCATAGTTTGTCTTCAGTGAGGCACAAACTGGTGCATCAGCTAAAACAAAAGCCCTTTATAATCTGTTTACTTAACATCAATGAATGTTAAAACTATATTGTCGTAATAAAACAGTGTTGTATTATAAACACGGTGAATATTGTATTTACCGCTGGGTTTATACTGACATAAAGAATAATATTTGTGTTGATGAAAAGAATTTTGGTAACTATAGACTTTTGCACTTTTATCATTATTTACGAATCAAGATCCATTCTATGGATAGTTTATATAAATACCTGTAGAACACAAATATATTATTCTTAAGCCGGTGAATTACTTCGCTTTTACTACAAGACATTCAGTAAGCATCAAAGACAAATAAATCATCGTACTATAGGATGAAAAGGGATCTAATTTTCCCTGTTACAAATCATACGTCTTTTATGACCAAGATTGGTTAGAAAAAAAGTCTGACATTCGGATACCCAATGATTAATGTTGGAACACTCGAATGAAAAAAAAGAGAAAAGCATTCAGTGTGTACGCTTTGGCATCGGGAGAGTTTGGTGAACAGCTACACAACACAGATTGCTATCAAGGTGAACACTGGGGAAGACTAATCACTGGCGGATCTAGAGGAGGCCCAGGGAGCCCGAGCCCCCCTTTTGTAATCAAAATTTAAAAAAAATGTCAGTAGATCCACAGAAAATCAGTTTTCGTTATGTCAAGTAAAGCTATAATAAGCCAAAAAGTTCTTTTAAAAAATCCACCAGACCCTGGGAGCTGGACCCACAAGGCGACCCAAGACCCCTGGCCATTTTGGCCCCCTTTCGACAAACCCTGGATCTGCCAATGCTAATCGTCAATATTGGAGAAGCGCTTCAACAAAACATTGGCTTTTTTGACGACCATGCATCACACTTTGGCATCAGATCTCTCTTTCTCCCTCTTTGTCTGTCTGTGTCTGTCTTTGTCTCTGTCTCCCTCCCTCTTTTCCTCCCCCTCTCTAAACACACGCATATACATTTCACGACTGTACATTAAAAATTCGTTTTATGAAACCTTCTCAATCCTAATAAACAAGTATATCTGCAAAACACTCTTGGAATAAACATCATGCTTGCTTCATAATGCGTGCAAATTGTTTCTCGCTGTTCCTCTCTGTGGTGATAATTCTACAGAACACACACGTTCTATTTTGGGAGGGTTTTTGACATTTTCTTACTATTTACTCAAACGAATAACCTCTCTGCGTTGCAACAATGGAAACGAGTGAACAAGCATTTGCGCAAGATAGATATAGACAGGGACCTGTATTTTGCGGATCGCTTGCTAGTTTGTGCCAAAAATCTAGAAAGAAAATGACACATATTTTTTTGGTGTTTTATGTTCCAATGTACTTGTATATACTATGCAAATGTGGTGTAAATTTAGGCACCAATTGCAAGACTCTTCTGAACACAAACAGTTGATTGGCATTTAGTCCAAAAACATTTGGGTTTAGATATCTGCTGATCACATTACACTAAAAACGGATTAATTCAGTTTTTATCCATAAATTTGCACAAAATAGCTTTAGAATTTCAAAACAATGCGATGTCAATTTTCAAATCCAAAACAAATAAGACAATATATATTCGAAGGCTCTTGTAATTTTAAAATGTGTATGTGGAGGAGAGGGAGCTATGAAATTAGAATTAAGTATGATTTTTAAGAAGATATATTTTTCTTCTCCAGGTAGTCCATTTTCCTGTATGGTTGACAACATTGATGGCAGCTATGTCACAGCTTTCGGCGCCGGTCTGGTGGGAGGAATGAGCGGCCAGATGGTCAGTTTCACCGTCACCGCCAAACAGGGCAGTCTCAGTAAGTCGACCAAGCCCCTTCCTGTTCAAATAATGCCCATACTGCTATTGCCAAATTGATATTCGAACAATACAATACCTATATATGATGCTGACCAAAAATCATATTCATAAAACTCTTTTTATTGAAATCTTATGAATATCTATATATTATCTGGCTTCCATGTTCAGAATGTTCTATTTATTCAAAAGCTCGAAAGAATGAAAATCATGAAATACACATTTTTGAAAATATGGCTGTCAGATCTTCCGGAAACCAGAAAAATACGCATTTATTTTCGTAATGAAAAGCAGATCACGTTAACCGCTCATCAACACTTGTCTTGGAGTGAGTTAATAGCCTCAGCGCCCCTTCACATTAATGACCGCTAGACTAATGAACTCTAAGGACCACCTTCCAGGTTTCACTTTGAGTACTAATATCTTCCTCTCGGGAGTGGGCTCATCAGCAACCGGTGTAGTATTGGTTGGTAACGCGAACATTATCATGTGTTCGGTTATATAGAATCTATTACTTAAGCATCGCGTACTCTATTGACATTCCATTTCAGTAGCATGTATAGTATCTGGTTAAAGCAGATAGTGACACACATACCGATTATGAATTATGGTACTAAACGCTAGCTGCATATTATAACAGTTGGCAAACAATATGTTTTTTCTTAGGTTGACTGCTCATTGAACGGCATATTTCGGTTCTATTGTACTACATGTATTTTTCGGTATATCTTGTTACTTGTCATTTCAGAATACTAAAACAAAACAACAAAAACAGACCAAAGCCGAAACCACTTAGCTCAAATAATTGTACGTCAATTTAATCACCCAAAATCAAACAACCTTTAAAACGCCCTAACTTCTCGTGCAAAGAAGAGCACCAAGCAAAATAGATGTCACGTGGGCATAAACGTCAGAAAGTACAGGCCAATTACCCGTACTGGTAAAATCTGAGGCTGCTCATACAAAAGATTGCACGCTTAATTACGATGACATAAAAAATTAGAAATCATCTATATCAAAACTAAAGAAACAAAGTTTTTGGAGAATCCCTGAGTGATTTCAATTAGAGCAATATGTTTTTTTGTCATAGAGATGAAAAACACCCACGAAGATTTTTGGCTCATTCCGTAGTTTCGACAAACAACTTCACTTAGAAGTGCATAAAGACAAATACATACAAGGCGGTAAATAAACATTTTAAAGACAATCTCCATGCAGCAGAAATGGGTTAAGTGTATGAGTAAATTCAAGTGTCAGGCGACACTAATGAAGAGGTCAAACATTTCTTTCGCCTAAACATTTGAATAGAATAATTTTAAGCCAAAAAGTGCAAGAGCAATTGCAATCGTGTTCTTCATTTTACGTTGAAATTGGCATTGCCCTTCTTTCCGAAAACTTGGCAAAGTTTGAAAAAAAAAATGATAACATCTTGAGTCATGAGGTACAGTCACGTGAAATTTAATTGTTTAAATTTATCTGCCAAAACAGCTAATAATTGTATGTGTAATTGTATATTTCACAAATGATGTTCTGAAGGAAATTATATATACCTGTACATTCAAAGTACACCAAACCAAATTGAATATTTATATTGGCTGTATATCCATTAGACATTATTTTCGGACTTCATTGGCCCACTAAGATAACAAATATATATAATGTATCATTTCGTGTTTTGCCATGTTTTAAAACGATATACTTAGTAGAAATCTTTTGATTTTTACCTTCGATTCGCAGGTAAACTGGACGTGAAGGTAGATGGCCCAACTAAGACCGACCTCACAAGGAAAGACCATGGAGACAAATGCGACATTTCCTTCCTCCCAATGACCCCTGGTATCTACAATATCATCGTCAAGTACAACGGAAAGGAAATGAAAGGATCCCCCTTCGTCTCCAAAGTTTCAGGTATTTAGCTTCTCCATAAAATCCTCTAACTTCCGGTTCCGCTGCAACAGCGCATTGCCTCAGCCAATAATACTAATATCCGTTATTTCATCTTGTAGGGTGATGTGTTTAAGGAAACGTATTGATATTTATGTTTTAGACAGCAAGATCTTTTGTATCATTTATGTAATAAATTTGATTAATATGTAATTATTGTGCATCAGTTGACATTTTTTAAAATCAAGCATGACATATTTGAAAAAGGAATTGCAATCTGGATTATTATCAATGTAGGTAAACATTCTAGTGGATATATTTAATATGCCACAGAATAGTGTTTCTAGATCAAATGGCTATATACTAGCATACGAAATGTATCTGGTCCATTGCACAAATTAACACATATAAAAAAGCACAGACGAGTCTATGGCAGGAATGGTGATGTTGTGATTTTGTTGTGTGTAATCCCCCCTAGTACCCATCCACTGCTTTAAATCAAATTATTATATATAAGGTATTCATTATTCAAATATGTATTTTGATATTTTTAAAATCCCTCCAATCATAATTTTCTGCTGAATTGCCTACCAATGGCTTCTTTGCACCCTTCCTCTTTAAAAAAAAAGGAATGCAGAGAGATCATTTCAAAGCCGAAAATTCATCAAATCTCTATAGAATCACGTAACTATATCGGCCAAGGAAGAAACCAAAAACTTTTTCAACAGGTTATAGAGAGTTTTATGCCATCTCATTATGCATTATACATCTATGTCTTTTACTGTATAGTTCATGACAATGGTATGCCATCCGGTAAGTCTTCAAACATTGCTGTAGTCTAGTGTATTAATTAGTCGCTGCAAAAAAAACCAAAAAAACAACATCTTTGTATTAATGTAGATCTCTTGGAATCAAGTAAAATAGGTGTCATTTTTATTTTATGCATATATCGTGTAAATCATATTGTACATCGCTGTCATACATGTTCACTTTTACTAATTCAAGCTAATGCATTTGAAAACCTTTTCATACTGAAGGTGTTCTATGTAGCATTGTAGCGTTATTTTGTTTTTTAATGTATTTTGTTCTTAGCTTCATTTCTGTTTTAAGATACAAGTTTATTGTATACCAGTACTATGGTATTGCACTGTATCTTACGGTATTTATCTATATATAGTAAGCATTCCGCTTATTTTTTGTTGTGCAAATGCATACGTGCTATAAAAAAGGTAATTACTTAAATACATTTTAACATGTACGTGTTGCATTGCTAAGTTTACAACTTTTAGTAAAGTTACTTAACACTGTGCGCATTGCAGGCGAAAGACGCGGCATTTGTGTTTCACGCAACTCACTGTACATGTAAATCAAATGTCCATGCAATATCAATTCGCGAAAAATTTTGGAGAACTTTTCAATTTTTTTTATTGATAACAGATGAAGTATTTGTAAGCATTTGTAAATCTTGTTATCGGTTATGAAAATAATTCCGCAACATAAATTGAAACTAAAGTTTTATCTCCGGAATAACATAGATTTACATACATAGAATGAAACAATTGTTTGTGATCTTCGACAGAAAAAAAAGAAGCTGAACAGGAGGAGAAACGAATTCTATCGCTTCATTCATCGCCGAAAGATAGAAAAACCTGCAAAAGCTGCATATTTTCTCTACATCTGCATAACCCTCCTCTGCGCTCCATTCTGGCTGTTGTTTCACTAACACGCTAATTGATCAGTCAAGCATGCAATAAAGAAAAGTGGTCGCTTTATCACTGTGTACAGACATTGAGGCGAAATGCATGATAGTAACTTACACTGATCCAGGGTTTCCTTGCAGCCAGCTACTAGAATCCAAAGGGTTATCACTCAAGGTACAATCTCCATTCTCATCTGTATTGCCTTGGATGTTATGCAACAAAACATCGGAGCTAAAAGAGAAAAAAAATAACTGTAAAAAAGAATGATAGGAATTTCCTGATTCTGCTAGTTCCTATATTTATGACTGTTAATATGTGTTAATTTAAGGCATTAACCCTATTTTGCGAAGTTATTTTGGTAAATTGCGAGATGAAGTTTTTGTGGAGACTGAAGTTTTTTTTTAGCTGAAGGTGATGATATCAAATAGCATATGGTTTTGAAATTTCTTTCGTCTGCCAGACAGTCATATCTAGTTCGATATAAATCATCCAAATACACTTAAAGTACGCCATAAATTAACTGCTACGGTGTAGCCGCGTTAACGGAGGATCAGTTTTCAAATCATTAAAAAAAACCCGATATGTCAAAAACTTTGTTAAATGAGTAGAATAGGAGGAAAAAACTTTCTTTAAAAAGCATTAAGATTTTTTTGTTTCACAAACAGGTGAAGGAAGAAAACGCTCCCAGCTATCCCTTGGCAACAGCAGTGAATACTCTCTTAAAGTTTTGGAAACCAATGTCGTGGATTTGGTGGCGTCCGTCAAACTGCCGTCTGGTGCTATTGAGCCTTGTCTTTTGAAAAAGGATTCTGAGGGACATCTCTGTAAGATTTTTAAAAAAATAAATATTTAATTTTTTTCCCCAGAAAAACGTCTTATTTATTTATGTCGTACATGTATTTCAACCTGAAAATTCATCAACTTCGTCATTAGCAGTAAAATATAAATATACTTACCTAAATTAATAACTGTATTAGAATTTAATTATAGGATCGCATTTAAGACAATATGACAGTGATGAACGCGTGCAATGTACAAATAATGAACGCTAATATTGGTATTTGCCGTGAAACCAATCAAATCTATATTTTCCAGGTGTTGGCTCATTTGCTCCAAAATCCACTGGAGATTACGCTATTCACATTTCCCGCGATGAGAAACCCATCAAGGGCAGTCCTTTTCATATCAAAGTTGGCGACAAAGAGCTTGCTCATGCTTCAAAGGTCAAGGTCTCAGGTCCCACAACAAAGGCCAAGGCCAACGAACCTAACATTCTGGAATTGGACTGCAGCGACGCAGGTAAAACAAAAAAATCACCGGCGCTTCGATACAATAATCAATGAAATTTCAGTAAAACATGTAGCGAGAATATTTTATTTTATGTATGTAATTTCAGCTTTTGGTTGGATTTTAATTACCCTTTTTTCACTCATTGCTATGAAACTTTCACTTGCACAGGATATGGCGGCTTGAGTGTCGTCATTGAAGGACCACATCGCTCGGAGATTGAATGCAAACACTATGAAAACAGAAAGTATAAGATTTCATACAGTCCACATGAACCCGGCATCTACATCTTGAACTTGCGATTTGCTGATGATCACCTGCCAGGTAACATAATTGGACAAACCTTCGCAATTTAGAGGGTTAAATGTAGTTGAGTTTAAAATGTTTTTAAATATCTGAACACGTAATATTTATGATGCTTTATTTTTCGCGAGAACTTAATTCCGTGATTTAACTGTTTTGCATTAAATCGCGAGAATATGAAATCGAGAACGCTGAAATGTTATCATTGTTTCATTTAGTTCATCCGTCCGAAAAAAAAAATAAATCGCGAGATTTTTAAATATGCGAGGTGTGATTCTCGCAGTTTTACGCGGATGTAGAATAGGAATAATATTTGTAATTGATAGTAAACGCAAAAATAGGAGATAAAATGTGCTATGGGAGATTTCATAGACAGCGTGCGTAGATGGTACATGTAAGTTGTACTACTAGTCATGCTGATTGCAACTGTATAGGAGTAGTTGTAAATTGTAGCTAAAGTAACAGTTTAAGTGAAGCTTGGCTAGGTATTTATTTGGTTATACAATCATAAAAATTCAAAGACAAGCAATACGGGTCGGATGTTTGTCTATGATCATTGTTTGAATATTTATGTTTAAATCTTTCAGGAAGTCCATTCTTGCTGCAAGTGGAGGGTGAACCTTCTGGGCGAATCAGAGAGACTGTTACAAAGACCATGGAGCAGGCCGAGCCCGTTAAAAAGAACCAGAACTGTGAATTCTATCTTCAGATTCCAGGTTACTATACAATATACATGTACAGCATTTACATGTAGAAGCTTGCATGAGATAAGCGGGTTTGAACAAATAATTCCCCCCAAAACCAAAACAAAACACCAGTGATTCAGTGATTCAATAGTTGCACCGTTGGGGTTTGGACTTGTACAATGAAACATACAATTAAACCAGAACAATTTTCGATCAAGAAAAAATAGGAACATATTACTGATAATTCGGTAATAATGAGAATGTAAGGAATAAATGTCAAGATTTGGGGCTCGAACTTAGTTACAATTAATTTGTTAACACCATAACTGTCCCCACCCCAAAAAAATAAATAAATAAAAAAAACTTACATAGTTAAATTCTGATTGTTTTACCATTTATTTGTTTTGATGTACTAGTAATAAAAGTAGAGGATAAATGGGGACATTTCACTGCTCTTTTTTCAGGAACTAATCCATTTGATATGGAGGCCTCGGTAACAGACCCCGACGGCTCCACAGAGCTGTGTGAGATCATGGACGAGGAGGACTTCCACTACAGAATGATGTTCACCCCACAGATGGAGGGAACTCACACCCTCAGCATTAAACACAAGGGTCTCCATATTTCAGGTACAGCAGCCTGACACACAGTTTGCATATTTGATGTAACGTATACTTTTGAATTTCAAGGAATTAATTGGGAGAATTTCTAAAATTTGTATATTTAAGCATAGAATGATGCAAGAGCAATTTGTTTGTTTGCCTTTTATTTACATGTGTCTGGGGACAATAATTATCCATGGAATATGCATGCAACCCCTTTTGAGGGAAAAATGACATTGTTTTTTTTTTCATTGAATTATAGGCAGTCCATTTGTATATTCCGTCGGTCAGCTGTCGTCGGGAGGTACTCACAAAGTACAGGTTGGAGGTCCTGGAGTTGAGAAAGGAGAAGTTGGCTTCAGTAGTAAGTGGAATTTAACTCAATGTGTCTGTAGAAGTCAACCTTATAATGCACATTTTAAATAAAATCTAAATTTTCAATATCAACAAATGAAAACTAAAAAAAAAAATGCGAAATATTTTGAAAGATTTTCAAACAATTGTAAATTTATCTTTTAAAATTTGCAGAGAAACTTTAATCTTAGACTTATATTAATGATTTTATCGAAGATAATCAAGCTTTTTTGAAGAAGGATCGCATATATTCGTGTATTTCTCAGATATATTCCAAATCCTTCAAATGTTAGTTTTAAAATGCCTTACTTGCGCATGCGTTAATATATTTTTTACACAATTTATTGAACACAAGTACCTTTTAACATGTGTGGCGCACTTTTATGAGGTCACGATTGAAAAAACCCTATTACTTAAAACAACTTTGCATGACCTTTTATCAGAAAAAACCTTTTATCAGAAGAACAACACAATAATTAACAATTTGTCTAATATCTGTATATTTCAAAACCCAAACAGATTTACAATCCCCGAGCTTTAATCTGAAACTTTCTCGAAACGCACTCGAGCACGCTTTAATTTGATTGGTCACTGCTTGTGTCTTTTTCAGCGTATAACGGATAAGTATGAGGAGTGATGGTGTTTGAAAATATGTACATATATATCATTGATTGTGATTGGTGGTTAACAATTCAATGATGATAAACAATTAATTCAACTTTCCATTTAAATTTGATTTGATACAAGAAGAAATGACAACAAATTGAATTGTTAACCCGTAGTGAAAGTCTGTATATAGAACTCTTTGACGATGATAGTTTTTGGTTGTTGTGATTCATCTAAATGATTTCTGGAACATTCATGGTCATTCATTTGTAAAAAGTAAATTAAAGACCACCGATTTAAATCGCCGTTTCTTGTCGAAATATACATGCATAGCGCAGAATTCCTATTCAGTACGATCAAAGTAACATAAAAACATTTTCAAATAGACCAATATGATGCTGTTGAAAACAGAGCTCTGTGATTATGAAAGTTATAATGTGATTTTAATTTAATGTTCAAAGCATTAAAAGACAAATTGTAATTTGATTAGGAAAATATCCTTTCATAAAAGGTCACCTAAATATTCACAGCATTACTCAAAGTCTGTGGAGATAACACTTATTACACAAATTCCATTCTAGAGTCTTTTTCTAACTATATAGAACAATGCATTCTTAAATTCATAATATGTCTTTTCAATACTAAATATTAGGTTTAAATAACTTTTAACATTTTTTTTTTCAAACAAAACTTAACAGTTTCTATATTTTCCAGAACAAAAATATTATATCCTTTCATCGATTGTGCTATTTCTCATACGTAAACGATGTAATTTCTGGGTTTTTTTTTATATATCCACTGAATTTCACAGCTTTTAGTGTGATCGACCATTTTATCCTTTACAAACAAAGAACCTACCCCTCCCCACTCTTGAATTTACCCCCCCCCCCCCCTTGGCACAGTGTGGTAGCTCCAGGTGTTTTTTTAAACCCAAAAAGACCCTCTTTCAACGCATGCCATTGAATTCACTTATGAAATAATTTTACATGTTTGGGGTTTTTTTTCCTGTCAAACTAGATTTCTGTGTGTGGTGATGATGTGTCCCTATTTCTTGTGTGTTCATTGAATTTATTTTTTTTTTAATCCGAATAATTAACGAAATAACAGATTTACAGTTTTAATCAAATGTTATATTCGCACACCCCTTTCTCAAGCCCTGTTCTCGTTTTGTAGATGTCTTCAATATCTACACCCGTGAGGCTGGTGCAGGTGAACTGAGCGTTGCTGTAGAGGGTCCCTCCGATGCCCTCATCAAGCTCGAGGAAAGGCCCCACGGCTTCCTCGGTGTCAGCTACAAAGTCAAGGTGGCGGGTAAGGCGTTCTATCAGATCTCTGTTTCTAAAGAATAAAAAAAATGTGCTATCTAACTTAAAGAAATTAGCGAAGTAGCCAATAAAAAGTCGCGTTTTAAACAAATCAAGAAATGCTTATCCTTTGCAGGAATGTATGACATCCACATCAAGTTCAATGATGCTCACATCCCTGGCTCCCCCTTCAGGGTCCACATCTCTCCAGACAGCGGTGTGGCACGTAACGTCACTGTTCACTCCCTCAAAGACAGGGGTCTGCAGGTATAGCCTGGCTTTTTTCAGACATTCACATATTCAAGGATTTGAAATCACTAAAAGGCAGAACTAAAATGGCACCTCACATATGTTATTCAAGCTTACAGTTTCGTTTGCCTCATCCCAAAATTAGGAATTACGTTTAAACAAATCAAAATCGCTCATCCATGGCGCTTTGCTGTGGCCGTATTTTACTATATACTAAAAGTACATTGTATATATAAATTTCACTGTAGGTCGACAAAGCTAGTACTTTCACGGTATCCTACAATGGCGCCAAAGGAACTCTGAACGCCTGCGTGCGCACACCTTCTGGTAGTCACGAAGACTGCTTCGTACAAGAAATGGACGATGGACTCTATGGTCTCCGTTTTATTCCAAAGGAGAACGGAGTCCATTACTTGGACATCAAGCTGAATGATCATCATATCCCAGACAGTCCATTCGCCATTATGGTTGGATCCATGGCAGCTGACCCTGCCATGGTGCTTGCTCATGGAGATGGCTTAGAAAGAGGATCATGCGGTATAAAACCAATAAAAGCCCTCCAATTGTTTTTGGCAAAGTGTGACAAGCACGTAGCAGCAGAGGAGGGGGAACATAGCACTCCCACCGAAAACAATTTTCATATTTATTTATTGTGAATTAAACATACAGACCAATTGCCCCCACCGCTTTTTGTCTGGCACTCTCCTTAAAAATAAACGATGCTACGTGCCTGTTTGATAACTATCACTTGATATTATTAAGTCTGCTGACATGAATTTTTTTCTATATCTTCTGTTTTTGATTTTTTGTACCAGGCATAAAGAACAAGTTTGTGGTGAGAACTGCAGGAGCTGGATCCAGCTTCTTGGCCGTGTTCATCGAAGGTCCCTCCAAGTGTGCCCTCAGTTGTCGCGAGGTTGACGAGGGCTACGAATTCAGCTACACGGCCTTCGCCCCAGGCAAATACCTCATTACCGTCAAATATGGTAACATCAACATTGCCGGCAGTCCATACCAATCGGAGGTCACTGGTACGTACGTCAAATATTTGAACAAAGCGAATGCCTTAAGTTTGTGATAACCATATTTATTAAATCTTTATCTTTTCTTTCTTCTATAATCCCAAATAATTACCATAACTGTTACATTTTATATACTATTATTCTCGTTTGCCTTCTTAATTTTACTCTATATATTTTTTTATTTTGTATATGGATACTTATAATCTTCCTTGGTTTATCTGTTATTTTCATTATACTTTTTTTTTCTTTTTTATATCTCTATTTAAAGAAGGATTCATGGGTAGTAGTTAACAAGATGTTTTGAGTTTGGCAACTGGAAGGCATTTAATTACAAAATATATATCGCTTGCATTAGAGCTCATAGGTTTTAATAATAATTTGGCTTTATCTTTTATATACAGCTCGTGGCGGTTCAGGTATATAGAAATACCACAGCCTCCAAGCTTCGACTTTGTAATGTTAGATGCATTGAAGATAGATTTCAATCAAAAAAGCTGTTGTAAATTTTAGAACTTGTGAAATTAACAGCTTCTTGAACATTATGTAATCTCTCTTCTGCGTTTGATGCATGCAAGCAGACGGCAGGATATCTTGTAACCGACGCCGGATTGAAATCTATCATGTTTATTACTGCTTAATAGCGAGTGTTTGTCAGAATAATCAATGATCAATAGTAATTTCCATTAATAAATAATGTAATTCAAAAGAAAAACTAAATACATATGAAGTTTTTTTTTTAAAGTTTGGTAAATATGCTGAAAATAAAATTAAAATTATCGATTGCTACTGCAATTGATACCAAATCTTATAGATGTAAAAAAAAAACAACGTAAATTTTTTAAGCATTGAAACTTTAAGATGAATATGATGGCAATTCACTCTTTAAAGATGTTAAATGTTTTAGTCTCCAGACGATTTTGTTATTTTTTCTCCTCGCCATTTGATAGTTAGAATCGTTGTCCTTTTTACCGATCCAGAAATGAATTATTTTCCCTGTGTGAATTACCTCCCTTTTTTAAAATTGTTGCTTAAATGAAAATTTCGTTAATAAGTCAAATACATATTAGTATTGAAACACGTTTTACTGTTGTTTTGATATGTTTATCTTCTCTGTATTAATGCCTTTCAATGATGTTTTTTGCCAGGATCTGGAAGGAAACCTTCACCTCTAAACGAAACAACCTCAATGGTTGTCGAGACTGTGGAAAAGAGACCGGGAGCTAAGTCTCTGAGACGCTTCCGCGGGGACGCCAGCAAAGTGAACGTCAGAGGGCCTGGTCTGAAGAAAGCCAGATGTAACCAGACGCAGACCTTCACCATCGATGTGAAAGACGCAGGTAAATATTACCAGATATTCACAGGTAAAATGCAAAAAAGCACACACAGCTGAAATAAGGAAACTGAAACGGAACATCGTAGGGTTTTTTTTTTGATAAATACATTGTATTCTTAAACATTTGTACAATGGTTTTGCTTCGCTCAGCGAAAATTAAATTTGAATGCGTGCGAGTTATTTTAAATAATCCTTCGTCGAATTTGAGAGATGATTCCTATTCTCAAGAAACAAGAAAAAAAAAACCAAACCAAACAACAGCAAAGTTGACGAAAAAGATTAAAAGAAATACAATTTTGCCTTTCAGGACACGCTATGCTATGTGTTGGTATGGTGGCACCTAACGGGCTCCCGGAGCCCGAGTTGATGGTCAAGAAGAACAACCCAACCCAGTATACCGTATCTTACAAGGTTGTAGAGGCCGGGGAACACACCCTGTGTATCAGGTTCGGGGATGAGGAAGTTCCCGGCTCCCCCTTCTCCATTGCAACGTAATCAGCCCTTCAGTGACATTCTTAAACTTCAGTTTATTTCTTTTTTGTCTCCCTCTCTTCTTTCTGTTTTTTTTTTTTTATAAACGTATTTATTCACAAGACTTGCAATAATTGAGTTTTATATTTGACGAGTGTGTAATTTATGAATATATGGGCTCCAAGTGTTCTGTTTCAGAGAATCCACGTGTGGTGTAAATGTTATAGACACAGTAGTTTTAGTTTAAATTCAAATTAGATTGTACTTCCTGTATAGTAATTAGTATTGCGTATCATCCCGTCCCATTCCCCGTTGTAGCGTCTGATAAGCATTTAATTAACTTATTTATTGTATCTATTTCTTTAATGATAAAAATGTTTGTTCATAATTTATCACTGTAGCCAAATAACAAAATCAAATACATGTACATGTAAATCTCTTATGCGTCGTTACTGTAACAGATATTTCCTAACAATCGGAATATAGTCTTTCGGCTCTGGTACGTAGTATTTACGGAGCGAAGTATTTTTTTTTTTTTTCAGGGTTCTTAGATAGAACGCATGCGACAGGCTGGCGTCTAATTAATTCATATGGATAATATATAGATTTTATAGATTTGAATAATGTTGGTTTTTCCTTTTGACATCCAGCTAGGATTGTTTCAATAAACTGATGATGTCAAGTTGATGTTTTGTTGTTTGTGACAACTGCATTTTGCGGTCAAATCTCGGTCTGAATTGATAAAAGTCAGTTGATCCGGTTCCATTGACATAAATGTACAGTCAAAAGCTATCCGGTACAAAGCTAAACACATCACTTGTCGTTTTGGAGGGAGAAAATAAAGTTATTCATATATTGCATAACGTGTGTTGTATAAATATATAAAGAAGATGGGGGAATAAGATAGCGCAAATGTCCATTCGGTTTAGTAGTGAAATACAATTTTGAATTTATTTTTTCCCAATTAAATCTATTCAAATATATTATAATACAAGTTTGCAAAATCACAATTTCTAACAATATTCAGTTTTTAATATATTTAACAAAAGATAAGAAAAAACAATATTGCCAGAAATTTATGTGGTATCGAACCCATCACATAAAAAGCCTAGGTATTTAAGGTTAGCTTATGTCAGGTACGTATTCAAACCTCTGAGCCATTTCAGACACAACAAAGTAGGTTGTTAAAATACTATGTCTGACTTTGACCACGAATTTACTGACGTATTATTTTTCAAAACGTTCGATTGTTGGGATACAAAATGATATTTTTAATGTTTAGTGAGTCATCTCTCCACGTTTTTGTTGATTGAAATCGGTTTGTTTTCCAATAGACCTTATTTAGACTATGAGAAAAATATGGAGCACAGACCCACTCTATAAAGAAAATGCCTTGAAGTTCTAAAACATTACAGTATTTGCAGGTTTTGATACGTATACGCCTGTTTGAGTCAACATATTCCAAGTATTGAAAATGTTTATAGGTTAAAAATCAATGATATGTAAAATTTATATTGTTTTAAATGATTTTTTGAAAAAAATATCAGATTTATTAATATTTTAATTTTTCAGTAGCTTGTCCGACCGTGTATGGGCATTTTACACGCCTTATCCACCCAACTTCTTTATTTATGAAAAATGAAGAACAATAATTGATTATCTGAAACATAAAGTAGTGTCTACAGTAAAAATGAAGTGATTTTAAATTATTTTTTTTTTGATTTGTTAAAATTTGTTAAAATCATTTTGGTAGGAATAATTTACATACTAGTAATGAGCTTTTTTATTCTTTTTTTTTTCTCAAATATACCTAAAGAAGGTATAAGTTATTGATTCTTTAAATTAAAAACTTAAATACGGATGAGTGATTTAGTTGTAGTTAGGGTTATTTTAGTATTAGTTGGTACATTATAGCGTTTCCATTGCCGAGAGGCGTCTGCAGGATGAAAACGTTCTTGGCTTTCTTTTAAATGTATTTAAAAAGCGAATTGCAAACAGGAAAAATGTAATAGTTGAAAAGAGTGGGGAAAAAATGCTATACGCTTAATTCAATGAACAATACATTTACTATTCATGCTGCATTTAAAAAAAAAACAAACCATCAATCTGAGTCTGCCATTCCATTACACAGCTATCCAAACAATTTTTTTTTTTACTTTTAAAGATGACTCAAAGATAAATGTAAGATGTAGCAATGTGCAACATGTTTGGAGAAACTCAGTCAAGAATGATTCAGTCATCGTGCTTGCAATGAAAAATTTATTAGAAATTAGTCATGAAAATTTCTTCTTAAATTAAGTGTATCATATAAAATTATGGCATCAAGATAAAAAAAATGTTACTCATACACATAGCGAGTCATAACTTGAACAGAAATTATATGAGGTTGTACAAGAGTGAAACATTACAATTATGTATCTATGTATGTAAATTAACCTTTAACTGTATAAATACTATATTCATCGTGTTTTGCAAACCTTTGCTGATCAAGAATGTTTTTTTCTCCCAAACTTCTAGTATATTGTGCAATATATATTCTTCTTTCTTTCTCAAACAGAACATATTTTCTGTCGGAGATACAATTTTGGCAACAACAAATCCTATAGACGCCACACTACAGAAACTGATTCTTGTTCACAGTGCGTTCCTTGCATTGTTGGCGCTCTTCGTACAACTTCTGCCTATATCGCAAAATCTCTTCTCGTCGAAATATGGCGCGAAGTGGCAGATCGCTCTGCTGTAACGTTCGGAGTCTCTCTTCATCTTCCACTAACTTTGTTACTGTCTTTTCTCGGAAATTCTGATCAATTGTTTCTTTCCGACATCGGACCTTTGCCAAGCGTTCCTCAACGGCTTTCAGTTTTTCTTTCTGTTTGGCTATTCTTTTCTTGCGTTTCTCTTCGGCACGGAGAATTTTATCTTCACTTTTCTTTCTTAAATTTTCAATGATCATTTCTCGTTTAGATTTAGCCTTTTCGTATTTTTCTTGGTGTTTTCTACTCATCTCTCCTATATTTTGATAAAAAAAGAAACGCTTTAATTCATGAATAAATGGTTAATGAAACGTCATCAACTGTACCACAATTTTGTATACATATTGCTTTTGCCTTGGTGAAAATAACAATCCAAATTGTACCTTTGATCCAACTTACAACGGTAATAAAGGCGACACAAAGCAGTAATATGAGATCAAGTTTTGGTCCCATGCTTAAGATGCGGAGATGAAGCTATACTTTATGAGGTTGATAGCATTGGTCACAAATGCCGTTTGACTTCTCACTTAAAACAAAGCAACATTTGACACCCATAAATATGCAGCTATAATGATTTTTTAAATCACTTTTTTTTTTTAATTTAAATTTTGCTTTCCTCCATATATCCACGTTCATGAGGGACAATGTTTTGCATTTGGAATCAAATGTTAGAAATTGATGATAGTTAAATAATTCTTCATTATGAAACTGTATATTCAATTCAATCTTAAACAATTACTCACGGCACTACTTCTATATTTATATTTAATAGAATTATACATTACAAAACTTAGAACTTGCAGTCATGAACAAGCAAACTCAGTAGCGGTTATTAATGTTTCAAATTGTTCCTGAAAATTAATATTAAGCTTG
Organism: Magallana gigas; assembly: GCF_963853765.1. Taxonomy (NCBI): domain Eukaryota; kingdom Metazoa; phylum Mollusca; class Bivalvia; order Ostreida; family Ostreidae; genus Magallana; species Magallana gigas. Next base: position 26,309,474 of record NC_088859.1, read on the forward strand.
TTTTTTGCAAATATTTTTCGAGTTTCCATTTGGCAAAATACACAAAAAACATTATTCATATATAACGTTAGCATTCGTGTCAATTTTTGCAAATAAGTTAAAGAATATATTTCTATCTACTCTGATAAGAATTAAGTAATTTATCATCATTGTTGTGTTTCTAATTGTATTCTCAAATATTTGGGATTTTGTAAAGTTAAAATTCTTAGTGCAAAAAGGTCATACTGTGAAAATCACGAGGATATCTATTCCACCTAACGGAATTTATGGCAAGTGAAAGCGTAAGCTAATTACTAACCCTTTTCGTTTAATTGGTCCTGATGTAAAATATCAGCTTGCAACATCTTTTCGTCATGATTAAGCTTATAGTTATAAGTATCCCCCATCTGTTCCGAATTTTCTCCATCTTTTGATTGTGTCCGACTCTTTTTCCTCTCGGACAACTGATTGACGGACAAATCGTTGACCGGAATGTAAAACGCTACAGGTCGGACATCACTGTTTTCTATCTTTGTATTCTCTTGAGAATTGGGGCTTGCGGCAATCTTACCAGATGGTGGCGGAGTTTTCATATTTTACTTTGCGATAGCGTTATTGACAACGAAGAATGATCTGTTTATTATGACGTAATGAAAGGCTTCTTCTACAAAAAATTCGAGGTTGTTCCGAATGTTATTTTTGACGTCACAATAAATCTTAATGACTATGGCACATCGGCGCTAAATTATATAGGTATTTTAAAACACGGGATATGAAGGTAGGCATGCATATTTCAGATAAAAGAACTATTGCGATGTTTGTTTTATTATTTTGATTTTTTTAAAATAAATAATTTTCATAAGTAAACTATTATTGATATAATTAAAAATCAACATCTGGCTTGAAAACATAAACGAAAGGAATAGCTATATAGAATCTTGAGCAAGAAAACTCTACAGGTTTTCCATTAAAAAATCCAAATCTAGTAAATTTGTGACTAACAGGCACATATCATAATAAATATTACCATAGGTATAGATAAGGGAGTTTAAACCATCACAACCCCTATATTATTCAACAAATAAATAAAAATTTCTAAATTTAAACCACATCTTTCGCAATTTTTTAAAATGAAGTTTAATTCCTGTTGAAGCACATATGATACATTTAAACTTTTTTTCCAATTTGAAACTCCTTGAAAGTTTTTTGAAAAACAAGAACATAAACAAAAGACTTACAGGGTTGTTTTAATGAGTAACATAAAAAGTTAAAGATATAAATACAATAAAATACAACAACATGAAATATCTTATGCAGTTATTATGTTTTTCAACATGGATGGATGATAGCACACTAGAAGTTTGTATGTAATTTTACTTTACAATTAAGACATGCTTGATTTTTCCTTCTTTTTTTATTATTTTTTTTTTTTACATGCAAGCATACCCCCTGCCAAAAAGAGGAAAGAAAAAAATGAAATAAAGAAAAAAAACCACCAGAAAAATGTTATGATTTTACTCTACATTTATCAATCTGGGTTTTTCATAAAATAAATATGGCACATGCACTCCCACCCCCACCCCCCTTGCAGAAAAAAACCCCAATCAAATAAACAAAAACAAAAAACAAAACATTATGCTCATATTTTGAAAACAAAAAATACATAACATAAATGTCATGACTAATATATGCTCAGTCGGAAATAATTGATTTTAAAATGCATAGATGTAACTAAATGTATATCTCTTTGCTCTTTTACATATTTATAGTAAGAATAAGCCATTAAAATGTAAATCACTACAGTAACTATAATGCCCTCAGTTAAAATCAAAATACAAACTGAATTGAACAACTAATTTTGTTACAATTTCATATTCCTTTAAAGTTTAAACAGAAATATATAGAAAGTGTTAGAAAATGCTATATAGTTAAGGTGGCTCACTACACCTTGAAATAGGACCTAAATTCAGCAGAAAATTACAGATAGTACAATGCATAATAATAAGTGTATAGGTTGAATAGACAAAATATATGTAATTAAACTTTAGATAAAAAATTATGATTTTCAAAATTTTATTCAGAAAATATGAACAAGTCCTTGGCAGATTTGAACTCACAATCTGGGTTCACAAGCCTTGAGTTATGATGATATTCAACAAAATCTATTGCTACATGTACAAACCATTTAACAAAACATTTAAAATTACCATCATGTGACATAGTATCTTAAACTTTTTGTGACAAAGTACAAGTCTTGATTTAGTAGAGAACCTTAAATCAAATCACACTTGAGCCTTAATTTTGGGGAGAAGATTCTTTAAATTTTATAACATTAAATCAATAATTATTTTTTATTATCTCTCTTTTTTGGGGGGAACTAGCAGGGTTTATATTTTTGAAAGTGAGTAGAAGTCCAAGAATAGCTACCATATTATTACCCCCAAGGTGCCTCTTTTATATAAGTTACCAGGTACATGTATTGATTACAATGTGGCAGTTTTGATCTTGACCTTTGTCAATGACCCCAGTTAAAGGAAATATACCCCCTGGTCACAGGCAACCTTTTTTGTCAAATATGAGCTTCTGACATTTCCTCTCATCAAAGTAATGGACCAGACAGTTTAGGTCATCATCATACAGATGAACAGACAGATGAATGGAAAGTGATAAAGGGATAGAAAGATGGAATGTAATGATTACTGATACTACTTCTCCCTAAACATATGCATTAGTCTCTGTGAGATACTATGTAACTACAAATACAGATGGACAGGCAAAGAGATATACAGACTGGCAGATAAACAGACATTTCCTTTGAAAACCAATTTCTTGGCTATTAAATTTTACCTTGAACTTTGCATGTTTGACCTTGATTGTCATAAATTGCTTCACATATCAGATCAGAAAAGTATATGCATCATGTATGATTTAAAGTTAAAGTTACCCCTTTATAAGAAAGATATAAAACTCAATTTGACCTTTTATAATCATTTGACCTTGACATTGGTCAATGACCTTTCCAAGGGTAAAATTGTGCTAATTATGCAACAATGCTTCTTCTATCTGGAAATTCAAAAAACAATCAAAACTTTTTCAAATGCATATGTACCCGTTAAACTGTCAAGATTTAAAAATGTGGAAGTACATGTAAATATGTAAAACTTTTGAATGCAAAGTATATTTGAACATAAAATATGCATAATATGTCATGAAAATTTAGTAACAATTCAAATTTTTACTTCACTTAATTAAAACATACGATCAAATATGAGACAGACATTGTTCATAACATATTGTCTTTTGTTTTAGAATGCTTAATGTCATTAAACGTTGCATGCATATAATTATCAATCAATTAATAATACAATGAACATTGAACAAACATTTTACTTGGCACCTTTTAATATTGTGTAGTTGCATGTCCTTTTGTTGTTTGACAAGGATGCATGAATCTTTTTTTTACAAGGGTCTTCCCTTCCTCTGAGTAAATCAACGAGTGGACATAAGCAGTTCATCAATTCTGGCTTTCCAGAACTTTCTTGTAACCTTGTACCTGGCAAGATCCTTTCTTGTTACCATGCCAACAACCTGAAATGAAATTGCAATTATAATACTTCAGAAACCTCAATATTACTCAGAAGTTCACTCATTGTTGTCAAATTTCACACCATAAAAAAAGTTTACTTATGTTCCTGAAATTGTAACTTTTACACACTTTATAAAGTGTTCAACATCTTTCTACTTAAACTTATTACTTATAATTATATTGGTGTCAAAATAATTTTATCTATAACAAAAGTTTTTAGTGCCAGTGTGCTTGGTGAATATTTATAGGTATTCAAATGGAAAATAATATGCAACTCTTTTTGACCAATCAAATTTCATCCCACTAATACTAATTTACATATTCATACCTGATGATGCTTGTCCACCACTACAAGATGTCTAAGACCAAGTGCTCGAAACAGCTTAAAAATCCTTGGGAATAAGGCATTCTAGAGATAAAAGAATTCAAAAGGCAAAATTACATACCTGTAATTGGTAATGAATCTACTGTTGTTCAACAAAATGTATCAAGGAATGACAAATTATAATTAATATATGTTTGTGAACATGAACAAATGGGGTGGTGAAATGAAAAAGTATACACGTAAATTAAATGACATGTAGCTAGAGAGCACACTCAAAGAAACCATATAAGAGACAATGTTTTTTTTCTTTTGTAGATACCAGTCATTTTCTAATTGAAAATACCAGCTGAAATCTATGTTTTGAAAAGGAAACATAATAATTGATAAAATTACAAAATGTTGTTTTTGCTTATAAATGTTGATGAACCATGTTCTTGTACTTCCCTTGTTTTTCTTTATGTTAAATTCAATTTCTTGTTGACAAATAACATGTGGTACTTACATCTGTAACACAGTAGGCTGCTGGATTCATGTACGGCTCTAAGTTTATCTCACAGTTATCTCGTTCATACTGAGAGACGTGGATTTGCTGAAGAAAAAGACATCCAAGATTTTAAATACTTTATCCAAAAAGTTTTTTCTAATAACACATCTCAAATACATTCCATTTTTCATCAAATTGAATGACTTTCATAGACTGTTGTCAAAGAAACCATCTTCTAGAATGGAGAACAACAAAATTGAAATAGTACTACATTAATACATTTAACAGAAATTAATGTGCCAACTGCTTAAGATAGGATTTACAATACTTACTCTAATTGGAGTAAATTTTGGGTATGCGTCCCTAAAATCTTTTGTTGATAAATTGTAGAATTGGTCAATATTATCTCCAAACACCTGAAAATATAACCTTAATTTTATAAAAGAAAGAAATTAATATACAGCAATTACAAATAAACCACCTCAATCACTGTTAGTTATTAACATTTTTCACAAAACTACCTTTCAAAGAAAAATAAGTATATGAAAAGCAAGTAAACGTGTATATTTTGTGCTGTTACATTTTGATAATGATGTTTTTACCCTTTGTTTTAAAAGAACTATTAATTGTGATCTTAATATCAATCCTCTGTATGTTCCAAAAGACATTTCTTCATTTATTGATGACTGAAAGAAAAGAAAGTTTTTTTAATACATAAAATTTACAATGGCATATAAGATACCCTAATCATTGATGTATTATTATAAAACTTCATATTTTTGTAAATTCAATAAAATTTTACCAAAATCATCTTGAAAAATTACATCAATGTGTTTTAACCCAATGTTTTTTTAAATTCAATATGACCTTTTGTGAAAATTTTGTATTTGAGAAAAGAATTGGTGCCTTGACCAGGATATTTGTAGCTTAAATACAATATTCACAATAATTATTAATACATGTGCATAAATATTATGCTATTTAAGGGATGCCAACATTTATTTCTTGGTAAATCATGAATACATGAGAACTTACATCTAAGGGATTTGGAATATAATCCTCCACCACAGGGAAGCCATTGTGAGTTTCAGTTTTGAGCACCTCCATTACTCTCCCTACCGACTCTCTCATATTGAACACAGAAACTGGGTGACTCATCACCTCCCTATGTTGCAATAATGAAAAGGAACTTATTTCACCAGGTACTTACAATTAATGCATCTTCTTGCCAATTCCAAATACATTTTATTTCAACAAAGAACAACAGTGCATTATTTGATTTGATATCTGTTCTCAGTGTTGATTAAAGCTCTTATTCTTTAGAGATACATGAACTTCAATCTGATTTAAACTCCTTAAATATAAAACAATAATAGATAAAATCTTACAATAAATAAAATGAATGATATTGATGTTTACATTAAAGTTCTATGAGCTTGAACATTTGAAGTAAAACCCCCAATTTAGTTGTACATGTTAATTGATATAGATTAACTAATGGATTTCTCAATGTTCTGAACACTATGGGAATACATAATTTGTGTTTGTTCTGAACTTTAAAAAAAAATGAAACATATGTACTCACTTGGCAGACAGGTTTGTTAAAACAGAGGAGGGTTCCCAGCCCAGGATAGGTACCCCCTGTATGTGAATGTGCATGTCATAGATACCCTGCAAAGAAATTAATATGTGCCAGGTCATATATTACTAAATTCATGTGTTTTTACAAGTTTACATCATATAAATGGTCATTTGACTTCATAATGTACATGTATAAAGAATTTATTTATTGCTTTAAAAAAGTCAACAGTAGACAAGATACAACTAACAGCTTAATTAAATTCCACAAAGTCAAGTTCTATGTGTTATTGTGTTAAAATGAAGGTATGTTTTAGCATCAATGCTAAAACATTAAAAGAAAACTCTCAGTTCCCTGCAACATCCAATTGTTGATATTTTTCGGAGATGTTGTTTTTAAATTAATTTTGACCAGTAGTTTCTATACAGTTTCAGTGCATAGTAATGGATACTGGTATCATCAATTCACTCACAGAAGTTAAAATTTCACATGAAAAAACCCAAAGCGTGAATAATTATGGTGAAATTGAAACGATTGTTGTATAACCCAATCTACGGTACTAAACAGTGAACATACAGTTGTATTCACATTTACCGGTAATAACTATTTTGTATAGATATCCTCTCATATCTACCTCATTAAAGATGTCTCCCACCCACTTGGCCACTATGAGAACAATCATGATAGGCAAACCAAACGTGATATTTCCTGTGGCTTCCATAATGATGACAGTTAAACTGATCGTCATTCTTACAATTCCTCCTACAAATATGTAAGTGTGAATTCATTTTATATCTGATTTCTTTTAAACATTCATATTCAATTTTTATTGAGAAAGGGAATTGAAAAATGGAAATTGGAAAAAAATAATGATACTTACCTAGCTGAGCAGCTGCTCCTATCAGTGAATACTTCCCAAAATCCACCCAACCCTAAAAAACATTAATAAACTTTAAAGTCTACGGAATCATAATCAGAAATCAATGCCTGAATATAAAAGATCTTTATTTCTTAATCTTGTTTGAACCATTTCATGGTATGATATACTGGTAGTTTGAAATATGACTTATAGTTCTGAAATTTTGATGAATTTTGATGAACAAAAAATTATTTTACTGATTATAGCAAAATAAACAAAAAATGAAATGTAAAAAAATTGATTCCGTGAATTTAAAACTAATCTCACCACATCAGGGAATATGTAGTTTAGGCACAGTCCGACAAACCTCCCCCATGCCGCCCCAACCAAGAGACCCGGAATAAAAAGTCCGCTGGGGACATAGAGTCCATAGGTCCAGCAGGCCAGTATGAACACACACAGACAGTAGACAATCAAGGTGGAGGGGGAGTACATTCCTACAGGACACAGAAACAAAACATTCCTGTACACAAGTAACTGTATATATACAAGAGAAAATCTTTCATAAAGTTTGAATACTGTGAACCAACAATTATTCATGTGACAGAAAATTTCTCATTTGTTCATGATATTGTAAAATTGAATTAATATGCAGAATACTGTATTCAGGGTTATTTTCGCCCCATGTATTTTTAGCCCTTTTATACTTGCAGACAATTTCACCCTGTCTTAAATTCGCCCAAATATAGTTGGAAATTGATACTCTTTCTAATTAACACAACTATTTAAAAATTGATTTGAATTCGCCCAGTCTTAAATTTGCCTGCTGACAATGAGGGCGAAAGGAGCAAATATAAAACGGGGGCCAATATTTCCCTGTAAACAGTACTTATATGAACATTGTCTGTTTCGAAATAATAGCATAAACGTTAAACTACTGGCAAATACAAGGACTCATCATTAATAGCTACAAAGTCAAAGGTCTTCAATTTTAACATGTATCTTTTGATCTAGCTGATAAGAAAACTATATGAACAGACCTTTAGACTCATGGAACAGGCTCTTAACACTGTCCTCAGGAGATTGAAACAAAATGGTGGCTGTCGAACTGTATTGGCCATCATTGCAGTAAACCTGAATATTAAAGGCATTACTAAGTACGTAAATCTTTACATGAAAATTGCACCTGTATTATTCATATTTTTCAATTACGGTATTGCTAAATCAGAAGATAAATAGCCCACACAATTAAGACATATGGTATGCCTGTAGTACTAATGGAGGAAGGGAGGCAATTATCCAACATTAACCTTACCAGAGAAACCTAGCTCCTAAACATATGAATACGGTAAACTTTTATTTGCGATGACATTATTTTGCGATTTACTAGCAATAAACTTGTTCGCAATGACTAATTTTTATGTAAATTTAGTGTTGTATAACAACCATATGAAAAAAAGGCTGGTTTGCAGTAATAAATTTTCATGACAATGAGACTCTTGTGAACCTTGATAAATTTTCTTGTTTGTGAATAAAAGTTTACAGCATCAATACCTGATGAAGAGAACAGAAAGAAAAAAAGCTTTAGTGAACATTAATCAATACATTTTCTTGCTTGTGAATTAAAGTTGGTTTACAGTGTCAATACCTGATGCAAAGAACAGAAAAAAGATTAATCATTAGATTTCCCATTTGTACTCCATTACCTGTACAGTGTTATCTTTGGTGTCCTGTACCATGGGACTACAGCTGTTATTAAAGTACAGGGAGATGTATCCTACAGTGGCAGTGATGATGGCCACAATCATGGCCTCCAGCACTCGGTCCCGACTCTTGTTTATGTACCTGCAGAGAATATTACGCTAGCAAAAAATACTCAATCTTTGCGGTGAGTATTACATGTATAACTGTCAGGTAACATTTTTTTTAAACACAGTACATGTATATATAGGCTGTTTTTAATAATTTTTAATACAAGTAAATATAACTTTATAAATACATTAGCTGTTAATAATATAGTTCTCCTTGACTTTTTCAAGGGGGGGGGGGGGAGGATGGGTGGGCTAAGATTTTATGTTCCTGAATACCAAAAAACGTTGAGAACTATCTAAAGATGCAAAAAAATTTGACAAAACAAATTTTTCCAAAAAATTGTTGGACCATGAAAACAGAGGCCAGCCTGTTCATATTAAAAGGTGCTCATTTGTTTTAGAAAGATAAGGAATTTTGCAGGCCTCTAATTTCATCCATTATATATCAACAACAGACTTAGAGATGAAATCATCTGTGAATAACAAATGATGGTAGAGAAAAACAAAAACAACACTTGCCTTCTTCTGAATTTTGTTAACAAGTAGTTAAGCTGGTTAAACAAAGCTCCAAAAAGACCACCTAACAAAATGCATAACATGTTAGCTTAAATAAAGCAAGTTTAATGGTAATGTAAAAGTCAAGCAATCACTTTATTAAAAATCAAATTCAAATTTCAAATCAGTTAATTCATCCTGTGCATGCTGTCTTACCTAACACTCCCATTAGTATAAAAATTGGAATTTCAAATGCAGAATAGGATGTAGTCTAAAAATTGAAGGAAAAAACATACATATAGTTACAAGATAACTTTTTTCACAACAATTAGTTTCAGCAAAAAAGTGTTCAATTTATTTCCATCCCCCATTTATTACAATTGATTTGCAAAAATATACATCTGCGAGCAAAGGTTGCTCAAGAATCTTGGGAATATTAATTACAAACCTATAAATATTACCAGGTATGTAGATATGAATCAAACATACTATCAATCTGATCACAAATTCTCACACTATCAGAAAGTCTTTTAATGTCACCATTATATACCTAGTCTTTACAGTCAAATGGTTTTAACTACTCATTTTAGAGAGGTAAGTACAGCTGAGAGAGAGAGAGAGAGAGAGAGAGAGAGAGAGAGAGAGAGAGAGAGAGAGAGAGAGAGAGAGAGAGAGAGAGAGAGATTGAGATCACAAACCATTTTAGTACTTACATCAAAACTTCCAAAGTTGAACAATCCAGGATATGACAAATCCCAGGGTATACCCTTAATGTAGCTCTGTATGACGTTCAGGGTAAAAGTGGACACCATAGAGGCAAAAAACTAAAAATAAACAAAGAAACCTTGTACATACAAATAAACAAAGTTGGTTTGTAATACTATTATACAATTTATCTGAAATAAGTCAAAATTGTGGAGGGCTATAAATTTTAGTGAACTGTAAACACTGAAATTTTTGTGTGGGTTTCATTTTTGTAGATATAAACATCTCCATAGAAACTTGAAAGTACGAGTATAAACATGAGGCATAAATCGATTATTCTAGCTCACATTGAAGAAAGAGGGTTACCAGTGAAAATGGTGCATTCTAATCTCTAATAAAATCTGCAATTCCACACATTCATACATCATTTAAGAAAGAATGCACCACTTTAAGATTTTAACATGAAAGTATACTGTACAATATCATTATAAGAAGTGTAACGATACGGCGATATATAGATGGGTGCCCACGATACACCTATCGTATCGTTGCCTGCGTATCCTAATACACAGTGTGAGTTAAAGTTCATTCACTTTCTAGAATAGTTACATAGTATACATAACATGAACACATTAAGAAATCTCAATCAAAGTTAGAAATAATTTGTTCATTTTATTCTAATCAATTGAATTTTATATCTCTACAGTTTGTCAATTGATTTTGTAAATAGTTGACATATTTTCCTCATGCAGTACTATTTCTTATAGAGGTAGGCAACATAGATACCAGTTTATTTATAGTTGACAACTATATCGTGATACATGATGTATCACATAATATATCGTGATACATATCATATCATGAGGTAGCTCAAGCCTACCGTAATCATTATCTTCAAGTTCTATAAAATAAACAATATTTGGTCAAAAGAATTGTTTTAAAAATCTCACACTGATGACTTGTTGATGCTTTAACGAAAGCTAAACTTTTAATTTAGTAACAAAATTTAATGAAGATTAAATGTATATGGTATGGAGTGATGTCTATCTTTATTTTGACAAAAAGCATGTCTGAAAAATTGGATATGATCTATTCTTCCTTCAACAACATTGCTAAGCATTTGTATAGAAAGGTGAGCTGTAGGCACTTACTATTCTCCATGCTAACGCTTGGTTCCAAAAACTAGCACCTTCTTCGAGACTGAATAAAACTCCCCCTACTGGAGCCCCAAAGGCAGCGGACACTCCTGCGGCTGCTCCTCCGGCCACAAAGTCACGTTTCTCTGTATCCGATCGAAAAAATTCAAATATCTGAAAGAACAATTAATTTTGCATTTATTCATTGTCTGTATGTTATCACCCAATGCACTATTGTCACACTAAGTTAGTTTACATGCATGTTTGCATCTAATCAGGGTTTTTTTGTTTGAATAAAACTACTGATACAATAAGAGGTACATGCATCCATTTGTGTTTCCATGATGTCCATATGAATACTGTTTTTTCTTCATTATATAAAAGAGTAAAATGTTTTTAAGTCTTTGCATAGTCATGCACTGCTTCATTATAAGCTCTGAATTAAAGCTTGCAAGACACTGATTAAACTTAGTATACATGTATGGGCATAAAACAAATTTGTTTACTCAGATTTTGTGGAGACGCATCAAACAAATGACTATACTCACAAAGCAGTATTGGGCACTTATAAGTAAGATACACTGTTTAATGTTTCAAAACACAATACAAAGCAATCAATACACAATAAAAGGCAATAAATTTCTACAACTATATGTAATTTAAAGTGCAGGCACATAAATACTTACTCTTAAATCAAATTTCCTGAATGTGTCTGATCTGCCTTGAGAGATCCCTGCTGCTATGACAGCTCCAGAATGAATCATGGGTCCTTCCTGTGGGATGATACCAAATAATATACCTCAGAGTCCATAAGGCTATCATAATTCAAGTGAACTTTTCAAATCTATTACTACAGGGGTCTGTATAGCAGTGCTTGCTCTGTTTGTGCATTACAGTAAACACAAGTCATCTAATTCTCCTAGTAATCATTTTGGGTCAGAATATATTTATAACATATTTTAAAAAGCTCTTTTGAATCTATCACTTAATATGCTCAAACTCTTTTTCAAAGAGTCATGAATTTTGCAATTTGTCAGCTATCTTCTTGCTTTCTGGAAAGAATATTCAATTACAGGTGCATGTGAAGAGTATTTATCATTGAAATGTACACAACTCAACCTTTTTTCGGAACTTTGGTCCTACCTAGGACACTTCTAAATGGGACAGGGACCTTAACAGTTGACAATTCATGTACCAGCCTCATAAACAGAAGCTTAAAGAAGTACACATAAAAGTTTTTAAAGTATGCTATAAATTTTCAATTATTCTAATATGTAAACATGTGACTATTGAAAACAGGCACCCAGTGATTACCGGTACCAAATGTTTTTTTTTTTAACTAGCAATTGGAAATCTGATACAATGTTCCACAGACATACCTTCCCAATGATGAGTCCTCCAGCCACTGAAAAGATGACCCCAATGACCTTGACAACAATGGTCTTTAGACGCACAACATGCGGAACCTTGACTCCATTAAGGTAGCACTTGATTTGGGGGATTCCACTTCCTGCAGCAACAGGCTAGGAGGAGAAAAAAAGTAGTAAAATTTCAAAAAATTGGCATGCAGGCTACATTAATTTTTCCAATTAAAGTATCAAGGCAGTCAAGAAAGTCATATGAAATGAACAATATGTAGTTAGGAATGGTCAGGATCCTTCATAAATACCTATAAAATGGTCTAAAGAACACATGTTAAGTAGGTAACTGTAGATTCCTAATAAAACTTGAGGAGTAAATATTCACATAGAATTGTGAGAAGCACTCCTTGCAGATTTCATTTCTTGCCATTATTGTCTAGACAGTTATAATCTACTGTACCAGTATATGAAATGAAGTAAAACTCTATGGGTACTCCAACATTTTTGCTATCTGATTATAGCAGAAATGTGAAATTCAGTACTTGCACAAAATAATAAATCTACAATAGTTGTACCTCAAAACAAGCTGTCAAGATGGAGGCTACAATGACTAGGCCCCCATTGATCCCCACCCACACAAGGAGGGGGACCTCCATACACTTGTTGTCCACACATTTGTCTACATCTTTGCTGGTCAAGAGAAATCAATGCTTTTTCACAAGTTCACAAACTGATATAACATAACTTTTTAAAAAGACGAAAAAAATATATCATTGATTAAAATTCGTAATCCTTGGAATTAATAAATATGTACAAATTCTTAGGACAAATGTTAACTGTTGAGAATGAAGTATAATGTTGCTTTCCAAATTTTTCTTGAAATTTAACAAAATGTTTTGTAGTTTAGCATTATTTCAGTGATTGACGCATATCTATGTAAACAGACTAAAAAAAATTCTAGATCTTGCAAATCAAGTACATTTTATAAACTTTGAGAGTTATTATTAAATATATATCTTGGATTTGCTATAAAATTGATGATAAACACATTTTTTCCGGTAGACAAAAGTCTGCACAGTCTATGTTATCAAAAGGATACACTTTTTGATGATGCTGAACTTGAGATCTGTAGATTGAATGACACAGAAGTCTATCAAACTTGCCACTAATCCGGTCAAAAGTCCGACGAAAAACATGACCAGCCATCTCAACATCTCGATAATCATTATTTCCTGTCCAAAAACAAGAGGGTATAACTTAGTACATCATCGTCATTATGTTTTACTTATTGTTAGATTAAAATCTTCAATAAATTTGAAAACATACTGTACATAATGTTGCAATTTGTTTTATCATGAATTTACATACATAATTAAAGAATTTTCCTAGATGCCATCAGTAATATTGTGAAAATGTATCATAAAGTAGCATCACTAAGACGAACAACTAAATATTTTACGATCTTGAAATTTAAACCAACACGAAACATATAAATACAGAAAATTGTAAATTTTTAAAAGTGGAATATTATTAAAATCGACGCAAATTAAAATTAGTATAGGCCCACCTTCACAGATTTCTTCCTTTCCTCCAACTGATACAAATCGTTTTCACAAACATCATAATCCAGGCTCTAGAAAAAAGAAAACAAAGTTTAATATGAATTAATGAATTAGGAAAAAGTCGACTTTTTTTGTTGACTTTTGACACAGATATCCATCGATTATAGGCTACATGTATTATAATTATATTATTAATATAAATACTTATAAATGCAAATTACGGTAATGAACTGATTAATTAATACACACCTCATAATCTCCCGAGAGGATTTTCTCGCTAACATTTGCTTTGTTTTCCTCTGAATCAGATTCTTCTTCCTCCATTGATTGGTTTACCTAAAGAATATTTCAGAATGGTAGTTTTTCTCTAACAACAACTGTGCTTGGGTGAAATCTTTAACAACAGTGATTGGGAGGAAAAATATAGGAACATACCAACATAAGCTGATCAGCGTATGACATTTTTTTGTGAAGAAATGTAGCTTAGTAAGTTAATATATGGAATGTTATTAAACTATGTTTTCCAGCAGAATTTTAGATCTGCAGCAAGAATGAGAGTTGAACTGTAAATTTGGCAGATCATTGCAGTGTTCTGCATTTTAGCTTTACTGTACCCAAAAGATAACCTCTTGAATGAATAAAATTATTATGCTAGTCGGATGAAACAGTCAAAATTGTGTTTTTTACGCATCATGCTAAACTTTATTGAATTGATAACTTTGTATGAACAAGTTTATTTATTTCTAATATATCAATATAGAGAGATAGAGATGATCATGATCATCCACCAGATGCAGATGCAAAGTTTAACGAATTGGCATGTCAAAATATCCAAACTATACTTTGGGGAACTGGCAACAAAGCGTATAAGAGTAACATAAACAATGATATACCGGTATTGATGGTCGTCTGTTAATCAACGGAGTTCTCTCTGATGAATTCATGGTGACAAGAAATCACGTGAAAGTCGTTGTAGTTTGTTTTCCTTCCTTCCTTGTTTACATGGTGGAAAAATCTAGAGAAGTTCCGAAAACGAAAGTGAAAGTTAGCTAACTTGTTCAAAGAATTAATAGTTAAAAAATGTATTCTGCTTTTATATCTCATTTATCATGTCATTAAACTTTGTTTTATAAATCAAATCTTCCTTCATAAAAACCATTAAACTAAAAAAATATGAAATGACTATTTTTGAAGTCGACTTATTTAAGAACAAATTATCTGAAGAGTGCATGCCGTCCAACATGGCGGACGAAGAAGAGGACCCGGTTGTGCATGAGGTTAGACTCATTTTCTGTTGTTTTAAATGCATTAAGTTGACTTAACAAGTACACTTTACTTGTTTTTCTACATTCAGTGCAATTTTTCTAGTGATAAACACCAGGAATACCATGTCTGTCCTTTTAAAGTACTTGCGGTATTATTGCACCACATGCCGTCAGCTCCAAGACAATAAACAGAAATTTTAGATTGAAGTCAAAAAGATAGTTTGGAATTTTTTTTCTGTTATATCACTCAGATTTGTACTTTGGTCTACAAGACCTTTGTCAAATTTAAGGCATGACATACCCCCAAAACTGTTAGTACCTACAGGTTGGGTACAGCCCACTGTTGCATTGGTCCAATTCTGTGATCAAACTCTGCGTGTTTGATACCCCTATGAGACCTACCAAATGTGAGTTAATTTTTGTTCATATAGGTATAAGGTTTTCTGATGAAAAAAGCTCACCAAGTCAAACAGGGCATGTGCTATGGAATGCATACTTCATTAATAAACTTTTTTTTACATTGTATGTGTCACTTATTGTGCAAACATGATGGCATTTTAAAAAAGCTTAAAATCAAAAGCATCAAGGAAGTTGCTGATAATAACGAAACATTAGTTTTATCAACAAAACATGTCATTTTCCCTTCGACTCTCTACTTTTGATTCCAAGTATCTAAGCAAATTAAAAATGATTACAGCCAAAAAAATGCATTGGTATAAAATCAAATTTAAATATTTGATATTAATATATGTTAAAGTGAAAGAAAAAAATTGCCGGAACAAGTCTTTGTATGACAGATTGAGCTTTCAAAGTATCATAAGTGTTTACTTGTTCTTTAGCACAAATGATAGAAATGGAAAGTAGAGGTTCTGAAGAATAAGATGTACTGGTACTATATCATATTTTGAATACAACCATCATTTTGAGACATAATTTTATTGATTATATTTATTAATTTCTGGATGCATATAATGCAGCATAAGTAAACACCAGTGTGCAAAAATCAATCACTCAATGCATAAAAATATTTTAAAAGTTATATTTATTCATGCCTTTTTGGCTGACTTGATGCGTTTTTTTATGAGAAAAGCATAATCTGAAGCATAGGTGTTTGACAACCGTATGAGAGGCAACCAAGCAAACAATGAGTTGTGCCCAAGTTGTTCTGGTATTTAGCAAATTATCTTTGGATAATACATCCAAGAGAATAAAAATGTTCTAATACTATTGCTGACCTAGTACATCTGTCTTTAATCACCAAAATGAAAATAATATACTTATTTCCATGTTTCATAAGTTTACATGTACATGTATATTTATAGTATCCATATACAAAACACATTACTGTAAAACGAGAAAATATGGTGCACTACAAATTTTAGCGACTTTGGCACAACTGCCTCTGAGCGCTAAAATTAATAGTGCGCCAACAAATTTCTTCAAGTTGCAAAACAATCACGTCAGTCCATTTTTAAGGCTATATAGAAGTGTTCATTTAAATATCGGATGCTGTCTGTTCTGTTTGTTTAAACAATTACGCAGGTAAACGGTATGGGTTACCGGGTATAAGTGCCTAAACAAGGATTGATTAATTCAGTTTTAATTGCTTTTTAATATCTCTCATTAGCACCTTGAAAATTGGGCTTCTTCCCATGCCACTTCCATTTAGCGCCTCAAGGTGAAAATGTGATTAAGCGTGGTGATCGTTAACGCTGACAATACAAGATTGATCATAATTTCTTTGATCTCTGATTAGTGGATATAAAGATAACAAGATGATACCTAGCTATTTTTTTGTGTTATTTTAATGTAAAATTACTGTGAAAAAGATTCTCTCATGATGATCGAAACTCATGGTAAATATAGCATTCGATTTCACTTTTAGTTTCGGGACTCTTCTAGTGTTATCCAAGTCGACACGTTAAATTCAAAGTCCGATAACTCAAATTTGTGTACCATCATCGCCAATAAATGAAGTTTTCATATCTATCTACTGACGATTTACACAAAAGTAAGTGTATTGTTCTCAACGACAGTTTTCCGTACATGCGAGATAGAAATCAAAGTCGTTGTGTTCACGTGCTTGAGTGAACACAGAACTAAATTTTGGGCGTGATCGTTTATCAAACAATAACATTTTTTGTATTCTTTTTTAAAGAAAAGATGCATGCGCTAAAATATAATTGCGCTAATGTACTGGCACTTGCGTTTGCGCTAAAATACGTATGCGCCAAATTTTCTCGTTTTACAGTATTATATTTTTGCTGTTGTTGTTATTGTTGGTCCTATTTTAAAAATAGGAATACATGTATAACTTAAATAGTGATGTTACTCTCAATGAGCAATGGGTATACTTTTTTCAGGTTGATGTATTTCTGTCCAAAAGTCTTGCTGCAAATCTTTACTTGTTGCAGGTAAATGCATTAGACATATAGCGTGTTATTTTATTAAAATATTTCATAAAGAATAGGTTTGAATTCTTTCAAATTATGATCATTATTAAGAAAGTCAAATGTACCCCATTATGATCAATGTTTATTACTTTTCATGCAGTATCCTGTTCGGCCAGAGAGAATGACATATGATGATATAGATATTCAGACAGCTAGAGTTAAACCAGTCCAGCAAAAAGTAAGTTCAGACTGCTTGGTATGTAGAAAACAAGTGGAAATAAATACCTAGTTACAATAGTATCTGGAAACTAGTCATTGTGTAAAAAAGAAGTTATGATGAAATGATATCTTTATAAACTGAGAAAAGAATGATTTCAGGAAGTTATGAAAAAAATAAGTCGAAAAGATTCTTCTCCTTCAGATGTGGGATGATATTTTTGTCTATGTTTTAGCTTGAATTAGAGTGTGCACTTAACATGAGAAGTGACCATTATGCCCGCAGTAAGGGGGAGCAGATTGCTCTCAATGTTGACGGTGCCTTTGGTGGAAACCCTGCCGACTCTTTTTATTCAAGGTAACTCTTAATTTGAAAATGACGATGCATGTTTATTTTTATGTAATATGATGTGAAAATTATGAAAGAAACATTTATCTACAGTATCTAAAAAGTGTCATTTTCTGGTAAACAATTTTTTGGAATTTTATTATTGACTATTAAAAGTGACAAATCAGATAATTACTGCCATAGAACTATACACCGACTCTTTTCTGAGCACATGTAAATGATGAGCAGTAGGTTTTGAGATGTACACATTCCATAGATTTAACATGCCAGATTTTTGGATTTCCTTCTTTAATGGTGGTTATATTTTTTTAGTGACAAAATGGACAAACAAGTTTTAACTTCTTTTTCTACTGGAGAGAAGTCAGGGAGATATGCAGTAGGGATTTTCAAAGATGGTATGTATTGAAAATAAAATGTATTTTACTCTGAAGAATAAATGTGGTTTGCTTGCAATGATCAATAACATAGACTTGTATACAATTTGCAAAGTATTGATAGTCAGCACTTAAATGTGCTCATAGCCATTATTAAATGCTTTTGGAAAGTTGCACATGATATTCAATTCCTCCAACATTTTTTGTCCAATTCCTGTTTCATTACAATTTTACAAATTAGCCAGTCTTAAACAAAGAATGTATTATGAATATGTGTTCCTTATGTGCTCTATGCATATCTATTCTCATAGTTCATACACTTTGATATATAAAGAAAATGGATCAAATTTTCATTCATGCATACCTGCTAAAAGTACAAATAGGTATCCATGTTAGCCGCATATATTTATTAAGCTCTGATTTGCAGGAGAACTCCATCTGACACCTTTGCACGCTATCGTACAGATGAGACCAAGTTTCAGTTATCTGGACAGAGCAGACCAGAAGATAAAGACAGATGTTGGGCCAGCAGGAGATGGTGGTCAGTTGTTATTTTCCAAATTTTTGGAGATGCTAATTTATGGTGGCTCAGTTTTCATGGATTTTGTGTGCACCCCTTACCCCCAAATTTACATCCTCAACAAATTATGAACACAAGCTTAATTCATTGTTTATAAATACAGTCAAGCTATTCCATGAAATAACGTCCCCATGAACGTGTAAAAATTTAATTTTAAGAAGTATTTTATTCAAGTATATAGATACATTGAAATGGATTGAACAGCAGGCATAATGCCTATTTATGTTCTCTCCTGAAACGTGTAAAAATTTGACTATCCATGGAAATTGGCTCCATCATCTTTTAATGATTCAACAGTTGTAACATGTTTTTAAATTTTGAATGGAAATTTGACTTTGATAACAGCGAGATATAACAGTTGCTTTTAGATGTATCTTTGTTTTGACAAATATATAAACAACATTTTTCTTTATTTCAATTGACTTTGTAGTGACAAGAAATTTTTCGTGCTTTATTTATTATTAATGTCAGACAGACCTAAAAGATCCAAATACAAAGTGGTTTTCCTTTTCATTTAACTTACCGGTAGTACACTGAAGAGTAATAAGTTTTATGAAACTAAAGGGCATTTTCATGGTTGTGTTTTTTATAGGTGAGTCCTCACAGGATGAGGAAGAGGAAGTGAAGCCAGTAACAGTAAAGTTTGCCCATCAGGAATCCGAGGAGGCCAAGGCACGTAGAATGGCTTCCTTTGATTATCTACAAAAAAAGCAACAAGAGGAGACTTGGCAGCAGCTGGAATACAACAACATTAATGTATGCACTGCATTGTCTTCTTTATTTTGAGTTTACATTAGACTGAATTTTGTCTAATAAATTATCTAGAACACAAGATGCTTTATGAAATAGTTTTTCATAAATCATCATTGAAGACGTGTTAAGCAACATAACTTTGTCATCTGTTAATTGACTCTAAATTAGAGACTTCAAAGGCCATTTTACTTATCATTATTTGTTAAATCTATGTTTTTACTTTTTAATCCATCAGAGTGGAAGAGCCGAGTCTAGAAGATTACAGTTGTATGCTGGGAAGGCTGACGAGTTGTCAGAGTTCCAGCTACAGCCCGGGGAATACCTCCAGGCACTTATGCCAGAGACAGACGCGGAACAGGAGTAAGTTATCTGCTGTAGTTTGACCTCTTCATTTTTTTTGTTGATTCCAATTCAATGCTTAAATACCTGTTTATATGTGGAAGTAGATTTAAAAAGTAATTGAAACTATTGCAATTTTTAACGAATTTTCCTTTTTATTTCAACAGAGAGAAACCTGCCATGCCAAGTAATGTGTTGTCTTTGATTCAACTGAGGACCATGCCTCTTCATGACCAAGTGAAAACACTTCTAACAAATGGTAAGGAGGAGGTTTGCAGAAAAATTAATCAAGTGATGAATTTAAAAAAAATCCCATCATCATTCTATCCCAGATTTTTTTGTAGTGCTTCAGAGAAATATTTATTTTAAGGATAGTTTGATTATTTATTTGTAGAATAATTTAATTCTTAACTGCCTGATGATTTAATTTGTGAATTTTCTTTCAGCTAAGGTAATCCGGTTTAGCCAGCTGTTGGCTCTACTCCCCCAGGGTATAGAAGCAACAGCGGTCCTCAGATCCCTTCAACAGGTGGCGGTGTTAGTACAAGGTTGCTGGGTCGTGAAGAGGTCAGTGTTCATATGTAACAAGTCCTCTTCTTTCTTTGGGTTTATTGATAAAAATAATTCTTTGCATATCTTTTGATATACATGTAGACATGCTAAGACATGCTAGCTTTGGTTTCTGTGTATGATCATATAGTTAGGATTGAATTTATAAAATGCAATTTTTTTTCAGTGAGATTTTGTACCCTAAAGAGGCCACCAGTCCACACAGTGGGGTCTCTGCAGACCATCTGTGTAGAGGAAGAGATTATGTGGTAGGTCAAAAGTAGTCATATCACAACACTTAGATACGCTTTTATTATCAGTGCTTCGGAGGGTCGGTCAGTTAATCTATATTTAATGGATTGTTATTCAATTTTTAGATGTGGAGATTTACTCAGTCAAGGCATGTAACTAGAAAGGACATTGCTTCCATTGTAAAGGTAAGGATTAAGAAAGGTACTTATGCATGTACTACAACATTTGTGATTACAGGTATTAACCTTTCTAGATAACTTGTATGCCCAGTCTCTCATTGTTTATTAATCATCATTTAATGTACTAAATTGTTGAGAAATCAATGTCACTTTCAAGTTGCCTGCGGAAGATGTGAAAGAAATCCTAGAACAAATCTCTCGGATCCGTGTGAATTGTGGCTGGGAATTTCTGTTCTCTTACGATTCCGAGTTTACTTCCAGGTAGAGTAAAGATGTCATTAAAATTTATGAATTTTCATTTCTATTTGATAAATTTGAAATTGTTGTTATATAATTTTCTTTTCAAGTTGGTTCTTAAAAGGTTCTTTCACCAAATATTATTATAGAAAAAATCTCAAAATTACATGAGTACAATCCAGCAAGGGTTAGACTTAATATCTCCTTCTATAACAGATATGGGGATATTGTTCAAAGGCAGAAAATGTTATGGGATGCAAAATACCAAGGTTTGGCCAAGCAATTGAAAATCCCCAAGGAACATGAGAAAAAGTTCAAAGACAAAGGTACGGTACTGCCCGTAAAAAATAGAATATAACAATTTCAAATTACCGGTAACGGCATTTGTTGACAAATCCCCAATTATGAGAATACTCTATTAAAAATGTTTTTAAAAATAATTCTCTGAATTTTGGCACATTTAAAACCATGTAGAGGTAATTACTTAAAATAAAATAAAAATGTCATTTGTAAAATACAGATCCAGTTTTTCCTCCTGGAGAAAAGCCGATGAGACGGAGGAGAAATTCTTCCAGGTCTTCTACGGGCACGCGTCGAAAGAGAACCTTAAGTGGGCGGTCTCTGTCAGACTACAGCGATCAAGAGATGGACACCATTAAACAGGATCTAGAAAACCATGATGACATTCTATCCCGAGGTGAAGAACCCATGGAAGTGTCGTCTGCCAAACTACCAAACTCCAATGGCACAATGGAGGTCACCCCCAATTCTGACTGTGATAAAACAATAGAGGAGAATTCCAATCTGAACTCTGCAGATTTTAAACTTGAAGTGCTTAACTTTGTGAGGGAGAAACTTTACACTAGATTCGTGGTCAGTGCTAGTGAACTTAGAAGACTTTTTCAAATGCATTTGGCTCAGTGTCCGCCAGGCCACATTCTGTCATTCGGGGTGTCTGACAAGATTCTGGAGGAGTCCATTTTAAATGTTGGAGGGGTGCAACTTGAAAATCAGGTCAGATGAAAAAGATGTTAATTCTCTGTATATTTAGACTTTGAAATAGTGTCTAGTAGTATTAGACTTTTCAACAAGGTTAAAAGTGAATTATCGGCATTTTGTTTGATGACGTTAAAATAATGTCAAATGCTTAATGAACCTAATGATGGTATTTGTCTTCATGTTTCATCTTTATGTTTGTAGTGGCCACCAAACACTCAACAAGAGCCAATGTTTGCCTTACCCAAAATGGGTGACAGCCTAGACCCTGTAAGTTCTCTACAAGTAACTTCTGTCCAGGGGTTTTTTTTAAAGACAATTTCTTGCTAACAGATAGTTGTTTATCCATGATTAAGTGTGGCATTTTGAATGATAAATTTCTCAGAACACTGAGATAAAGATCAATATATATTTACATTGTATATGCTAGCATGAAGCATATCTAAATAAATGTTTCAGCAATTCTTGGTGTGTTCAAAAGTTTCAATTAAGACTGAAAATCTATGTATTCGTGTTTGACAGGCGAGGACTGTTTTGCTGAATTACTTTACCTCTAGTCATAAGATCAGCAGAAAGCAGTTCGTGAAGGCAGTGGAGGATGGCTGTGGTATGACTCTCTCTGAGCAGGACACAAAACTTTTACTCAAGGTATCACGTTAAAAAGTTCATGTATATCTTTTCCATATTTAGAAGATTAAACTTACTTTCTAGGAGCTATCCTATTTGTGTGTTTTCTCATTCTATCCACAATCAAAAATTATTTATCAAGGTTTTCATAAATCAATTAAGCAATGAATATTTATTGAAAAATGTTGTCTCAAAACTGCAGTGATGTGTGCACACAAATTGAATGACACCCATAAACAGAGCATTATGAAAAATTATGTGTGCACTCATCATTGCATATATGAGAGTACATCCATTAAATAATAAATATCCAATGCTAATATTAACATTCCCTGCAAATTTGATTTATATCTCAAAATCCAAAAAAAAAACTCAGTCACAACTTGAGTTAATATTGCAGTTTAACAGATTTCAACTTTGTGACCTTAATATAAATCACAAATTTTACATACAAAATATATGTAGAATGTTAATATAAATATATGTAGAATATCTTATTTTGATCTTTTTTATTATTTGTATGTGTATATATCTAATTGGAGGTATTTTTTGTTGTTGACAGGACTACTGTGCCCAGAAAGGTAACAGCTGGATGCTGAAGGGAACTGTCCCCGCCTCATGACCCATGCTGTGTCCTAGCCGCCTCTGTCTGCTTCTTGTTTCCATTTGTTTTCATAAAATACTAGATGATGCTACAATTTTGTTTGAGTTTCTTTTTTATATGATTAGGGATAACTTAATGATTTACCATATACATGCATAAAAAATACATACCATTGTTGAAATTTAATTATGATAGAATTTACTTTAATCTATTAGATAAGTGTTCAGAGGGGTTAAATGAATAAAAAAAAAGTGTTAAGAGAAATACTGTATATAGAGAACAATTGGTCCCCGTTTTATTTTTGCCCCTTTCACCCCCATTGGCATCGAGCAAATTATTCAAAGCAATTTTTAAGTTGCTGTGTTGATTAGAAAGGGTATCTATCACGCAACTGTCTTTTGTGAATTCAAGACGGGGCAAAACCATTCCCAAGTGTAGAAGGGCAAAAAAAAACCATACAGGGTGCGAAAATAGCCCTGTATGCAGTGACGGTAAGCAGTGAGATTTTTTCTATTGTTAATCAAAGTACTAAAAATACCATAAGGACTTGTAATGTACATTTACATTCAAGACTGGCATTTTGATAATGAAGATGACAATTTTATAACTGTACATGGATAGTTTATGCATAACAGAACATGAGAGTCATCAATGCATTCTTTTATACTGTGCTCAATTTGAAAACCTTTTCGATGTCTTTCTAAATGTTCCAGAAATGGTATCTTCCTTAAAGTAAACAATGTAAGATACATAAATCATAAATAACTAAAAGATACATAATTATATTGTTAAAAATAAGTTTATCTTGTGGTTCTACCTCCACGGTTATTCCGTACATTAAAAGTGCCTTCTCTTCGAATTTGCACAGGAGCTCTTCTTGCTCTGGAAGAAGATTCTTTGACTTCCATACATGCAACAGGGGGAGGGTTTCGCAGGAAGTTTTGAAATCCGGTGTTGGTAATAAACTCAATCTTGGGAATAGCATTACCGCTGACGGCTCTTTCAATCTCGGATTCATACTCGTCTGCCTGTTTTTCGTACCTACTGAGGTTGGTTAAGAAACTTGGACCAGAAGGAGCGTTGAAAATGGTTTCATACCCTTGTCTCGAATCCTGTAGTCTGCCTAACAGGGAAGACATATTTTGGTTTTCTCTGGGTATGTCCTGTCCAGTTTCTCGGACCGTTCTTTTTAAATTTTCAACTTCCTGCAGACACTGTTGGGTAAATTCGCTGACATTGTTTTCTACTTCGGATAAATAACTAAAGGCTTGCGATTTACTGTTTTCTAATTCATTATCAAAAGGCATGCCGTTTCTATTCAGATCTTGGATGTACGTCATCTGGTTCTCGAATCTAGTTTTCAAGCGATCGATTTTGGACGAAAGTCTTCCCAGAGCTTCCTCGTTTGCTACACACTCACATCGAGGACTTCGATGATTTTGGACTGCACAGTGAGAGCAAACTAAAATGTTGCACCCCAAACAAAAATATTCAAGTGGCCTCCTCAGATGCTCTAAACAAGTCAGTTCATTGCTCTCGTGCTGAGGAGGAGGTGGAGGAGGACCCGTGCTTTGTTGCTGTCGTCTGCTTTGTCTTTGTGGTCTTAGCGGTCTTGGTCTTGTAAGCGCTTGTCCTCTTCTGGCACTAGTTCCAAAACTAGAACTCGCGGGCTCGGGTTCCTGTGGCGCATTCCCTCCATGCTCGTGACTTTGAACGGCCTGGAGAAGACTCGATATAAACGTGTCCACAGGAAAGGCGTTCGCCCACTCGCGTACGGGCGTGTTTGGTCCGGGTTTTCTGACATCCCCGCGGTCGTTGGGACATTTGAATTGATTGGCGTTTGCACTGAGGACTGTTTGCTGAATGTGATCAGAAAGGCACTGTCTGCAAAACGTGTGTCCACAGGGAAGAAGACGGGGGTCGGTGTAACGACCCAAACAAATGCTGCATATCAGATAGTCATTCTGTAGGTTGTCCACCACTCGTTGGGCCATCTTGTTTTGAAAATTAACTCCCGTTCGTTTCAACGTGTAGCTATTATTCTCATTTTAAACCGTCTAATATGTACTGGATTTGTCGTAATCACAAACTCTATACACAAGTATATTGGAGTTTAAACAATCAACAAATACGCACAAATACACACTTCAATACCTATGTACGGACCTTTAAATTCGATTCTTTTATAAGTAGTTTAAAGCACGCGCATGACCAATAGAAATCAATAACCAGAATAAAGGGGCTCGTTTATTGATATACGTTCTCTGCTTTATCTGTAATGGCATATACTGAATATTTTCTATGACGCCTCCTTACTCTAAATTCTAAAGGACTTGAAATTTAAGATAAACTAAAATATTGAAGAAAAAAAATTCCCGCAAAAATTCACAGATTGATTGCACCAAATCAACAAATGGATTAATGTTATTGGTAGATCCTTGAATCAATACGTTCACAAAAACAAAAGGGAAAAAAATCACAATTATTTTTAGAGTCTGTGAAAGTATTTAATCTCGTCCATTCCTTTCTAAATGGCATTTTCGAGAAAATAAAGAGGAAATGGTGCGCAACTGAAGACATACTGAGTAGTTAATTTGGTCAGATCAGTATTTCACTCACCAACCATATAAAATGGTATATAAAGTACATGAACCAAAATAACACATTTACATACTTAAAATATGGCTGTAAAGGTTAAAAATAAAGTAAATGGGTTGAACAAACAAACAATCAATTTTTGTAATAAATAAACAATTTCCTTAATATTAAATGTATGATTATCCCTTTGCTGTCACGTACCACACCTTTGCATTCATTTCAAAATATTTTCAAGAAAAAACGTTATATCTTTATCCATGTGTGAGCACAAATTGAATAATGCATTAATTTAGTACATGTATTTCATTCATTATGTAATATTTAATATCCCATTACTTTACAGGTTAATTTTTTGTTACTTCTGGAATCAAGAAAAAAATCCTGAAATTGTAAAAATTATTTTTGTTTTCTCGATATAATGAACATTTGTTCAAAAGAGATTACATACTCAGTGCGACTGAATATTCAGCGAGTCGGTCATTTCAATTGTGACATTTGAATTTCAGTTCTGGTAACTTCTTCAAGATGTATTTTAGCTTTAGTTATTTCCATCAACAATGTAAAACTCAAAAGGTTCTAGGTTTATAACACACGGATTTGGATTTTATTAATTTGAACGAGTTTGGCCTTTTTTCGTTTGTCAATTTTTTTTTTGAAAACAATATGCTATACTTGCCTGAGTTTCTATTATCCTGCGTGGGAAGAAGATGTCGGGACTGGAATCCTTCATATACTTATGACCACAGGTGCTTGAGAACAGGACCTACCAACCCACTCCCTCCAGCCCACACCCCCAAGTACATGTATCTAAACCCTCAGGACTTTACTCATTCTTTTTTCTTTAGATTATCCTTTTATGACATATTTATCAACAAATTTATATAAGGAATAACGAATAATTCTTTGAGTATTATGAGGTGATAATTTTGGTCGGGGCGTGATCAAATCCAATAAAGCCCAAAGGGCTTTATGATTGATTTGATCACGCCCCGGTCGAAATTATCACCTCATAATATTCAAAGAATGATTCCTTATTACTTATATTTATATAATTTTAGGCCATCGTACGATTAAATATTTAAATATAAATAAGCAAACCCCGCTCGCGCCTCAACTTGGCGTCATTTGTATTATGGGTTATAAAAAAAATATAGTACGTAGTGTTATCACAGGTAAAGACACTGGATATATATGTAAATATATACATTTATTGCACAAAATTACTTTAAAAAAACATTTCACAAAAAAAAAAATCATATCCCCTCTATATATGACATCAAGCAACAACATAATATATAGAGGTGTGTGATTTTTTTCCAAAATGTTTTAAGTAAAATTTTTTGTGCAATGAATGTATACATAAGTTTACATTTATATCTATCACAAAAGGATTATCAAATCTAAAAAAATGAGTAAAGTTCCGGGGGTATAGATACTTGGGAGTGAGGGATGTAAGGGGTGGGTGGGTGGTGGTCGGCCTGTCCTCAAGCACCTGTGCTTAAAACATGGCTCAACTTTTTTCAGGTTACGGGCTTACTGACATCATTACCTCCCTTGAATCCGCCACTGTTGGCTACACCTCTGAGGTAAATAAACGAACTCGTAGTCTCGGTGATTGAACAAAGTCGAATAATATCTAACGTAAGTATATACGTACAGCAATGAAGCCCATAAAAATATCTTGTGTCACGAAGGTCATCAGTTTAATGTTCAGATATCATAAAATATGATATAAAGAATTTACTTTCACTTTGCGTACAATATGATATAGTGTTTATTTATTGCATATACTGTACATGTATGTAGATGATAAATTTGCAACATACATTTATATGGTTTTGCAATCCAATAAATAATTTCAGATGGCATTATCAAATCCAGTAGTTACAGAGGCTGTCCAGAATGAACCAGTCATTGGTCAGCACTTTGTGGAGTGTTGCACTGAAGACTGTGGGAAGAACTGCCAGTTTTACTGCAATCATTGTCACCGAGAACTGTGTGAACAATGCAGAGACGAACATCAGAAGAGTCCTGATACCAAGAACCATGAAGTGGTTCCTTATAGACAACGCAAAAGACAACTTCCTGAGGAGAAATGTAAAGTTCACCAAAATAAGGATATAGATATTATGTGTGAGGACTGCCAGGTTCCATTGTGTTCCAAATGTGCAATGCAAGACCATCGAAAACATGCACTGAACGATTTAGAGACAATTTACTCAGAGAGATTCACTCTTTGTCTTGATGAGATCTATAAAATCCATCAGATTTTTCTCCCAACTTCTCAAGATATACAGAGAGACGTTATGAAAGATATCAAAGAAATAAAAGCAACCATGGATAAAATACGAACATCCATAAAGGCTGAAGCTGAAATTCTTAAAAGTCTGGTGGACACAGTCACTTCAGATGAAATAGAACAAATCAACAAAATGGAAGAGGCATATATAGAAAAACTTCAGAGCCAAGACGCCACATGCAAAGATTATGTCTCCTATCTTGGGGACCTTATCAAAGAGTTCCATGGATACCTGTCCTCTACTAAGCTTCAAAACAATCCACTCATTTTCTCGCTTGTTGACCGCTTTAATATCCGACCCATACCAGAGACCACCAAACCAGTCCCTCCAGTGTTCACTGCTGGTCAATACAGCAAGGAGGATGTCACCAGACTATTAGGTAGAGTAACTATTCCTGACACAAAACCAGAGAACAGGGAGATAAAATCCATGGAGACTGCCTCTACACATTTGAAACCTACAGAGTTGAAACAAGAAGGAGAGAAATCTGAAGTGAAAAAAACATTGTCTTTGTCTTCCTCTGTCACCAAGGTTAGGGAGTACACAGTACTAGGTGTGCCCGATCTATCTCATTTATCACAAGACAAATCAGGTAGATTCTGGGGCAGTGATTATCGGGGTACACTTGTCCAAATAGATTTTCTGGGGAATCAACTACATAAAATACAAACCAATGGTGGATATGGCTACCACACAGTCACACAGTATGGGGATCTGATCTATAAAGGCAATAAGAAAAAAGTCATCAATAGGAGGACACCGAAGAATGCAGTCACTGAATTAATTAAAACAGGAGACTGGACACCTATCAGCATACACTCCTCCCGCATCAACGGGGACATACTGGTGGGGATGAGAAAGGATGAGGAGGCTAATGTCATCAGGTACAATAAGACAGGGAAAGAAATACAGAACATACAGAGGGATAACAAAGGACAGAGACTGTATAGTGAACCACACTACATCACAGAAAACATCAATGGTGATATCTGTACATCAGACTATAACAAGCAAGCTGTAGTGGTAGTGAATAAATCAGGACAACACAGGTTTTCCTACAAAGGTCAGGGGTCTGGGTTAATTCCTTGGGGTATCTGTACTGATCTCCTTGGTCACATTCTTGTCTGCACCTATCCTGTCAAGGTTTTCTATGGAATAGGCAACAGAAACACAGTGTATCTCTTGGATCAGGATGGTCAGTTCTTGTCTCTACTACTCACACCACAACAAGGTATAAACAATCCCTGTAGTCTGTGTGTGGATGATGAGAACAATCTCCATGTGGGACAAAATAACACAAACACAGTGACAGTGTTCAAGTATCTACAGTAATTGTTACTTTAAAAATTATACCGGTATTCCTAAATGAGATAAACGATTATACCATATAAAATTATACCGGTATTCCTAAATGAGATATACGATTATACGATATACGATATATCGGATTTATTCAAACTAAATTCTCTACAGGAGAATAATCTATCTGTGAGATAAAATTAAATGTTTTATTGCATGAATGCAGAGGAAAGAATATACATGTAGTATACTTGAATTTTATTTGATAGCAAAAACTATTGTGGAAACCATATTTAAATATTCATATGATCTCAATAAAATGACCGTGTACTACATGTAATTGTTCATGAAACAGTTAGGAGATCTTTCCACCACCAACTACTGCTTTTGTTTTGTTTAAGTATTTTAAGGAAATCCGTGATTTAAAAAAAAAACAACAACCTTTCCTCGAGGTGGTAGCAAACGTTCGACCTTTTAATCAGTAGTTGAAGCGTACTGTGCTATAAAATCTGTTACGAAAAGTAAAGTACAATTTTTTCATCTACTCAATTTTAATGAGGAAGGAAGCACATGGTGATCTCCGGGATCTCCATCTTTGATAACCAAAGTTGTGCCCAGAAGTAAAAACAAATTTGATTAATGCATCTGAATAAGTTATTATCTCTAAAATAATTTTAGAAACGTCGCTAGGATGCATAGGGGAAAAAAATACACCAAAATAAACAAAATTGGAAATTTGATTTGTATAAAATCTTTTGGGTATTAATGTAATCATGGTTATCAGATTCTATCCTTGTTGCGGATTGGACAACAAGACATAAGCATGCGATTAACAGAGGCGTTTGATACAATCTATAAACAATACACGACGAAATTCCAATTGTTAGTACATGTATTAGGGTTACGTCTAGATTTCTTATTTGACAGTGTTAGATCTTTAATTTTCAAGTTGGACTGACAGAAAATATATGCTTAAAGAACATATTATCCATTTTCAATTGGATCGTTTAGAGGAATCAGGGGGTGGATTTTTTCTGCATTGAATGATCAAGCACGACAATCAAATCTCAAAAGATGAAACTTTATATCTTTCTTAAGAAATCGTATATACTGTAGGTCTGATCTATGGCACAATGTCGCACGAGAGTGTAAGAATGAAGTCTTAATTAAAAAAGTTAAAATCTAGTTACGCGTTACCCGAAGTTGGCGAAGGTGGGGAACAGGTGCCCTTAAATCTCTTGTTGTCCTCAGTATACGAGTATGATAGATCTGGGTGCCAAGAATAGTTTTAAGTAAAATGTCAAGTGAAAGGTTAAGGACACTCTAGGGAGTTACGACCCCTCCGAAGCATATAATTAGAAACCTACATAACACGACAGCTTTTCAATAAAACTTTTGAATAACCTTGGCCTGTGACCTTGACCTTTTAGCATGCAGAAAGGTCAACGAAACCATTGCCTTGTGTCTCTAATAGTGTCTCTAATAGTTTTCATTTATGGATTTCTTGCGAAATTCTTAATAATTTCAAAGACAGTTAATTCTTAGCCGGGAGTACGAAACCATTTGTCTTTGAGAGATGCACTAAAGGTGAGACTGAGAACATCCGTTAGGTTTCGTGCAGACAAGTGTCACTGTTTACGAGGAGTAGCGAAAACATTAAAGTACGCCGCAATGCATTCGAGATTTGACCCTGCGTCTTGGAAACACCTCACTTTTCCGGCACGAGGTTCGATAGTTCGGAAAAGTGAGATGTTTCCAAGACGAAGGGCCAAATCTCGAATGCATTGCGACGTACTTTAATGTTTTCGATAAGTCTTGATCGCGAAACAAAAATTACTTCGCAGAAGAAAAATGATAAGTGGAAAGAGAACAAGATTAATAGTTATTTTCACTGTGGTGTGAAGACATAACTTTGAGTACAATCAATTGATGAAAGAAAGAAATAAAGTTATAAGGCTAAAGGCTTTTTCTTTTAAAATTCTGCCCCCCCCCCCCAATTTAATACGTGTAGAGGTGATAATATATAGAAATGGTATATATAGTATATATGAACATAGCATCGTACTCAAGGTACTCTGTAGATCACCCTCACCACACCAGTAACAATTTGTTGACCATAAACAATTAGAGATCTGTACTGTTTAGCTTGTAATCGATCGAACTACTGACAGTCAAAGTTTGACTGACTATTGAAAGTACCTTAACGAGGCCGAGTACAGAACGAGTACGCACGCTTTCGCGCAGCGTTTCATTTGTATTGTGACGTCATCTTTTTGCTTTGTTGACGCCATGGCGTGATAGTTTCAACTGCAGATATTCAGCGAAATTTGTTGAAAATAGCTCGTTTGATGCGTAAAATTGATATTTTATTGTGGAATAAACATTAATGTCTCAAAGTATAAGCTATATTTGGGCTCGGGTCGAAAACGTGAAGAGGGTTCAGCAAGCCTAGCCCTCTGTCACGTGTTCTTAACCCGCCTAAATATTGCTTAATTCATTTATTTCAAGACATTAACCATGTATTTTATATTAATGACCCTTAATATGTGATGTTATATATTTATTTATTACTTAAAAAATATGTCTGAATGTTTTAATAATACAATAAAGATCACCACTTCCGTCTTTGTCGAATAAAAAATAGTCATTATCTGACAAAATGGGAAATTGGGCATACAATAAATAACTTTGATAAGACCCCTGGAACAAACCAGGAGGTAAAAGGTTTTTTTTATTTGACCATTTGATGCCTTTTAGCAATAGTTTTAATATGTAGAACAGAAAAATAAATCCCTAAGGCAGAAGTTTAAAAAATGTGCAAAATTGGTACATTTCAAGCAAAATCCCATAGGGTCCTATGTTAAAAATTAACCAACTTTGAGATGGCCCCTTAAACAAACGGTGTGGTAAATGTCTTATTTTTTTATCTTAAAATAATAATTATATCAGTTGAAATTCTTGTCAAAAATTTCATTCAAAAATCTAGGGCAGAAAAAATTATACCCGGCCTCGTTAAATAGTTGTAAGACACTATAAACATTGGGAATTAGTGACTATTTCTGTTTTATCAACAGTTTTCTATCGTGATCTATTTATTTAAAAATTTGCTTTATTATTAATAGTAATCACATACTGTAGTCTGCGTGTGTTTATTTCCTTGATTGGTTTTGCTTTATTTAGAATGTAAGGATTCCTATCCAGTGTGAACATTCGTCTCTATATTCGCTTTGTAAATATGAAAAACACGGGGTACCAAATCTAGACCGAACTTTCCTCACCTAAAGTATATAAATGAAGTCATTATCTCCAGATAATCTGGAATTAGAGATATATCCGTTCGAATCCGAGTATGTTGTCATTTGTATTTCGTCATAATTTAGCTGAATTGATATTAAATTCAAAAGGTAACGGAATTTTAAAATTTCATATCTAATAAATATGAACTTACGTATTTATAGCTTTGATGATTTTGCGAAAAAATACGTTTTCTTATTTTGCGTTCCAATTTGTTAAAGAAATAGTCAACATGCAGTAATTGGTTCCATCAAAGTGGGTTATAAGCCAGTTAATTGTTACATACACATGTACGGAAATGAAACTCTTTCTTTTTGTAGTTCATGCGGGAATAATCTTTAAGGGTGTTGTTTACTCAGGGTTTGAGTTCTCAAATTCGGACTGTTATAAAGTTCAATGTAATGAGTAAAATTTGTTCAAAACAAAAAAAGTATTAAAATTGACAAAACATTTGATATTTTTACTTTATTACGGAATTAGGCTCCAACAAAAATAGACTTTTAGCCAAACAGAGGAAATTCGGACTAAATTTTGCAGATTTTGTATTCCGCTAAAAAAATTTTGGCAGTACTCTAATATTAAAAGTTCAGATTTTATATTTTAGTCTATCTAATTTTTCATATTTTCTGCTGGTTTTACCTTACTTATTCATTAAAATAATTGTATGGCACGAATTGCGAAAATAATAAAAAATGCTTAAAAACGATAAAAGACACCATATCTCAAAATTTTGATCATTGACCTCATATAAATTTTATGCCAACAAAATAAGGTCAATAAAAGTAGTTCAATGCTATAAATGTTTTTGTATTATCATCATTCATTTTTTGTAAACTTAGATCAAAAATGGGTAGGAATTTGAAAACTGATAGAGGAAATCCGGACTGGAATATTTTTTCGAATTGTCGCTGAAATCTTAATGTTTTGTACCTATTTAGTGCCACTGCCATTCATAAAATGTATTACATTTTTTAAAGTGTTTTATTATTTGAAATATATTTACAATTAAGAAAATTTCAATTGTAGTGTAAAATTTTATGGGATTTTTCTTGATTTTTCAAAAAATATTCAATGGCCATTTATTAAAAAAGTAGGTCATTGACCTACTTTTTTGAATGTGAAAAATAACACTACAATCAAAGGTCTATAACATACAATAGATGGGGTTTCATTATCATCAGTGGAATTTTTTTTCATTCTGAGTAAACGTCATTCTTAATAGCAAGAATTCTAGAAATCAAAGTACTGAAGTACTTAAAGCCGGGCTCTTTTGGTGTGTCTTTATGCATATTGTGTAGTAAAGACTGAAAATCTCTCTCTCTCTCTCTCTCTCTCTCTCTCTCTCTCTCTCTCTCTCTCTCTCTCATGCTTTTAATGTCGGCAAAGC
Organism: Magallana gigas; assembly: GCF_963853765.1. Taxonomy (NCBI): domain Eukaryota; kingdom Metazoa; phylum Mollusca; class Bivalvia; order Ostreida; family Ostreidae; genus Magallana; species Magallana gigas. The sequence continues at coordinate 26,343,947 of NC_088859.1, forward strand.
ATCAGAGAGCGACCAAATTTTGTAAGCGGCTATGAAAATTTGTCTGTCTAGTAGAAGTTTAACAGTTGCTGCCTTGAATTTCACAACAAGCAGTTATATTCAACCCCCGTTTCTTCATCGCTCAGCAAAGTAGTTCAAGGAAATTTATGCGCATTGTATGTGTCCAAAATGCATAGTAATGTTTTAAAAACACGTTATTAATAAGAAAACTAAAAAAAGATAGACAATTCATTCGAAATTTAAAAAAAAAGAAACAAAATCCCAACACTTTTGACAAAACGTGGCTCTTTGTGTAACTATTTGGTATAGCGGAAGCTTTACCTTGACGCTGTTTGGTTTTTTGTTTATTTGTGCTATTTATAGTAACATTGGCGATTTGCCTGCCTATAGCCCGGCTAAAAATCATATCTTGCGATAGCCTTATAGAAATTACAAAAATGGCAGACTAACATAAAAAACACTAATTGCATTTTGTGTATTAAATTTTTCTGACAGGAAACTGCTCGTACATTTATGATAAACGCCGTTTATATTTCAGATCTGTAAAGCATAGTTAACGCAATCATCTGTGTTTCAGAATGTAAAACTATAATTAACACTGAAAACAACCATATGCGACTACAAAACATAGTTTACCTGATAAATATAGTTTCATGGTTGTAAAACTATGATTAACAACGTTTATCCATAGTAACCGTATGTAAATTATAGTTTACAGATGTGAATCTATTTTCAATCAGAATAATCTATTGTAAAAGTTATTTGCATAGAGGCGAACTTAGATTATCATTCGTTTACAGCTGTTAAATATAGTGTTACAGCTGAAAACTATAGTTGATCGACTGTTGACTATAGTTTATGCCGTTAAGCTTTATTTTACATCTGTAAACCATAGTTTACGTGGTCATCTTATTTATCAGCAAAAGATGTTGATAACGAAATTTGGAAACAGATAAAACTTAAATTATTATCAGTAAAGTATAGTTTGCAACCATTAAGTATAATGTTACATATGAACTGTTACTTACAAATCTTACAATTCATGTATGGAAAAAATTATTATTCAAAACTCAATTAACCCTTGTAATATTATATTTTATAGATGATTTGTGTTAATCTTTGTATTTTGGAGAGGGTTTATATAGATTTAGCTTGTTGTCCAGTCCTTTGGAATCATTAATAAAATATGTTTAAATTACATGTAAATTAAATACAAATGAAAACTAACGATTCGTTAAACATACACATGTAGTTTGCAGCAGATCGTAAACTATAGTTTACAGTCGATAAACCTACTTTATTAATTTTGAAACTTTGTTTAGCTCATGTGTATGAATGTGGCGTGCCATAATGTTGGGTCCACCTTCTTATACTCATATATTATAATGATCTTCAATATTTTTAGATATTCCAACTATAATTTTACCCCCCACCCCCACCTTTCTAAGTTTTATTCACCCGGCAAAACTCGTATACGCTTAGTTCATTATGGCATTATTGTGATTCAGTAGGGAACATTGTAGTAAAAGACATACTTCAACACCTCAAACTTATTTGGGTTCTTTTGGGTAAATAGACGAATTCAATATTCATATTGTAGGTAAGCATTTTTATGCTTATAGAGTCTATTGACCATTCTTTAGGTAAATATATATGTATATTTAACAACTTTGTTATTATTATAAGAACTATTTTAGTTTAGTAACTTAATTTAGTTTAATAACGTTATTCACCTGAGAATCAAGTTGTGAGCATGCATACATGTATTTTCACTTTGTTGGCCTCAATGTTTTTGTCAATACACAGGCATGACTGTGATCAATACAACTCACATTGACTTGTGTAGAAAAATAAACGCCGTTAAAAAGAATAATTCGAATAAAATTTCCTCCGAGGTACTTACCTTTTAACTGTTTCCCCTATAACCCATATACATGTACGTAATCCGTCTATACAGATATATTAATTAATCAAAAAATAAAATGTTTCAGGAGTAACGCAATGGCATTATCTAAGCCATTTGTTCCTGATACGGGACAGGAGAAATTTGTGATTGCTCAGATCTATTTGGAGTGTGGCACTGAAGACTGTAAGAATAACTGTCAGTTTTACTGCAATGATTGTCACCAACCAATGTGTGAACAATGCAGAGATCACAGGGGCCAAGCCCGTTTTAACATTAATTTCAATGTAACCATAAATAAAGAAAGGGGTCGAACTCTGGCCCAAATAAAAAACTACCAGCTCGCTTCAAAAGCCTAATAAATCAGTTAATTTTTAAAACACTCGCAATATGCATGTATTTTTCGGAAAAGTAATGTCTGAGATACACTCATGCCGAATTTTAAGTTGATGGGTCTTAAAATAGCGGAGATATACGTCATAATTCTCTCGAAATCGCCAGTTTATTTTTACTCGGACATTTACCGGTCCAGGGCTCACGATGGGATTTTGCCTCTGACAACAGCAGTATTGCAACAAGTCGAGAAACATTCGCACTAATCTTTTAAAATCTTACATCAAATGCACGCTACTTACATACAAAAACTCCGATAAAATTCCTTAAATACTCTCCATACTGAACTTTTATTCTGCAACCACATAGACTTCTGACAGGGCCAGCCATTTTGATGTCTTCGAGAACGACTGATACTGATTGGACCATCAGGAATATTAACCAATGAAATTGAGTTTAACATTAGCTATCACAATGAAGAACCATGAAGTGGTCCCTTAAAGACAACACAAAATACAACTTCCAGTGGAGAAATGCACAGATCATCCGAATAAAGATATAGACATTCTCTGTGAGGACTGTCAAGTTCCCATATGTTCTAAATGTGCAATACAAGACCACAGAAGACACGCCCTGAATGATTTAGAGACAATTTATTCAGAGGGATTCACTCTTTGCCTAGACAAGATCTATAAAATTCATCAATCCTTAAAAGATATAGATCTCCCAACTTCTCAAGATATACAAAAAGATATTGTAAATGATGCCAAAGAAATCAAAACAAATATGGATAATATAAGAGAATCACTTAAGTTGGAAGCTGAAACTCTTAAAAGTCTCATAGACACAGTGACATCAGAAGATATAGAAAAAGTCAACAAAATGGAAGAGTCACTAATGGAGCAACTTCAGAGCCAAGACAACACATACAAAGATTACATCTCCTATCTTGAGGGGCTTGTCAAAGAGTTCAGTGGCTACCTTTCCTATACTAAACTTCAAAACAATCCGCTCATTTTCTCGCTTGCTGACCGCCTTAATATCCAACCTATACCAGAAACTGCCAAACCAGTCTCTCCCGTATTTACAGCTGGTCAATACAGCAAGGAAGATGTCACTAAACTACTAGGTAGAGTAATTATTCCAGATATAAAACCAGAGATCAGAGAAATAAAGCCCTCAGAAACTACCTCTACAGAGTTGAAACCTAAAGATAAACAAACTCTCTCTCTGTCCTCTGTCACCAAGATGAGGGAGTTTAAAGTACCAGGTGTCGGCAGTGCACATCATATGTCATTAGATAAAATGGACAGCGTCTGGGTCAGTGATTGGATAGGTAATCTTGTTCATGCAGATCTACAGGGGAATCAACTAAAGAAAATACAAACCAGTGGTAGACTTGAAGGCTACCACACAGTTACCCAGGACGGGAATCTGATCTATACAGACAAAGACAGCAAATTCATCAATAAAACTACACCATATAATTATAAAACTACTAAATTCATTGAAACAGGAGACTGGACACTAATCAGCATACACTCCTCCCGCATTAACGGGGACATACTGGTGGGGATGAAAAAAAGTGGAGAGGCTGAAGTCACCAGGTACAACAAGACAGGAGAGGAAATACAGAACATACAGAGAGACAAAGATGGACAGGAACTTTATAGGAATCCAAACTACATCACAGAAAACATCAATGGTGATATCTGTACATCAGACTATGACAAAGAAGCTGTAGTAGTGGTGAACAAATCGGGACAACACAGGTTCTCCTACACAGGTCCGTGGTCTAAGTTTTGTCCTTGCGGAATCTGTACCGATATCCTTGGACACATCCTTGTGTCGGATAGTATTAGCAATGCATTTCATATTCTGGATCAGGACGGTCAGTTCTTGTGTGTGCTTCTCACAGAGAAACAAGGGGTGAAGCGCCCCCGTGGGGTGTGTGTGGATGAGGAGAACAAACTCTATGTGGGACAAGGTCTCATCAACGAAGTGACAGTATACGAGTATCTGCAGTGATGATCTTTACTGTGTAAAGAATTCTTCTTTTGTTGAAAGTACATACCCTCGGTTCCCATTTCATTGTTTAAATCTAGATTGATTATCTAATAAAACAAACTTTTATTGTGTTTATTAGAATTATCTGTTTCTGAAAAGAATATTATGTAAAACTATTGTTTTTCATATCAAGATCAAATAATGTTTTATAGAAGTGAAATGTTGCTTTTGATAACGGAAATTTTACACGATTCACACATTTTTCATTCTATAAAGGACGTCATCAAATAAACAATTAAAAGATTCAAACGTACAATTTTTTGTGAATAACCAAATTCTTACGAAAAACTCGTACACCAATTTGTGAATAGGTCCCCAGTCCCACTCCGCATCTTTAACACCAGGATATGATATATAGTTAGTTTAGGAGGAATTGTCCTTGTGTTTACCAAATCGTTTTGAAATACCTAGTACATGTATGTATAAAAAGATACAATATACATGTACAAATATATTTATTAGGTGTATATATACACACATACACTTTGATTCAGCAAACGAGATTTGGTTCTTTTATGAAACCAGCGCTGCGTACGTGATTTATACATTTTCAAAGCAATTCGATATCGCAGGAGAAATGTTGAAATGTAACTTGACATTTCTTAAGCAGAAAAAAAAATGTAAAATCCCAAATTGGTTTCAAATTATCGACAATATGGACTGCGCTGTTTAACATAAGGATGAAAGGAAAGGAAACAAATACAAACTTGGAGTTGGTTTTCGTGTTTGTTTCGATGGAAAGTACGTGACAAACTTAAATTCTTCCGTATCTCGATCCTTTGTTATGGATATCAAAGTGCAAAGTTGTTGAAAATTCGACGATTGATTCACAAGAACTGTACGTTTGCAAACCTCCCTTTCCGAAGTTGAGGAAAGTGATTTCAAAAATCTCTGAGGCAAGTAATATAACTTCATCAGTAATGAAATATCTCAAGAATATTTAAAAAGTGAGTTTAATTTCTACGTATGTTATACGAAATAACATAACTTGGGACAGATTACGCTTTATAATCCGGTTTATAAAAAAGCGCAAACTGTCCCATGTTATGCTATACTCTTATGACATACGTAGAAATCAAATTTATTCCTTATAATTCAATTCTTTTACGACTAAAATCAGAAAACAATGCCCATTAAATAGTAAAATAACGTTAATTTGTACAAAAAGTAAACATAACGTCAAGCGAACGTGTTAGTTTATAACTTTAGACCATATACTGGTATCCCAGAAGCTGTTCAATAGTTGGTTTTATAGAATTAAATATTCTTATTTGTGAATTTCATCACAATTATGCATATAAATAGATGATGTCTATACTTAAACAATAAAATGCTTTCTTTGGTGATTCATGCGGGATATGAAGGTAGCGACATTGCAGGAAAAATACATATATGTAAATTTTTCCTGCAATGATCGCTACCTTCATAACCCGCACGAATCATCAAAGAAAGCATTTTATTATTTATATTAACATCTTTCTTTAACTAATTAATAAACTGATTATGGAAAAGTTAGTAAAATTCACTAAATTACTGTTAATGTACAAAAGTACGTTAGTTAACAGAAACAGCCAAATCGTCTCCTGTGAGACTTTGAGTCTGGCATCGTCATGATTATTTCGTGCAGTCAGGGATTTTACTAAGGTCGCTGTAGGTTCAGACCAATCGATAAACAGGGCGTGTCAATTTCAGTCCTGTCAGTATCTTGTCAGTTTCAGCCGCTGTAGATTTCGACCAATCGATAAATAGGGCGTGCAGATTTCAGTCTGGCTGTTTCTATAGAGCTATGAATTAACTATAAGTTGCCGTAAGAAATATAGAAAATTATGCTTGGTAGATGTAAATATATGTATTTGCATATCATTTCTTAACACACTTTACAGTAGCAGTTTCATACCCGGTGGATAGCCAGTTTATAACGTTAGCTACATGTATTAGTCCTCGGGGAAAAACTACTATAGGAGAATTACTCCTATATTTCCTGCAAAAATGAATGAATGAATAAATAAATAAATGAATGAGTAGTGATAAAAATAAAATAAAATGAATTAAAAAAAAATAAGAAGAAAACTTTAAAATTGATAAGAAAAAAATAAATAAAGCAAATTTTTTTTAAAAAATACATGTGGCATGGAAACATTTATACTATATGTGTATACATATATAGTGTCTCTTTCTCATGAAATAGGAAGTTAATTTTCAAGTCATTCAATTTCTGAAAATTATGTCACAATACTCATATAAATGTATTAATTAGATCTTATACAATTTCAAGTTATCCAGGTTTTTGGGTGTCGTCAGTGATTCGGGTTATTAGGATAGCTAGTCCCACTTTAGTGTCACATGACAACAAAATGGAGTATGACGGAGAAATAGTGGTATTCTGTTCATTCGGTTCAGTTTAGAAATTAAGCACTGCTGGATAAAGTCAAGTGTAAAGAATGGCCGGAAATACCTTGACGGAGGCTGGAGCATCCTATTCTAAGGCGGTAAGTATTTATATTGTATATCCAGCAAGCCAACCAATTTCTGCACATTGTACGAGTTGTATTTACCTGTTTACACACGAGTTGATGAATACTTGATCACTGTTAATAAATCAATTTTAATCAACCACAGGCGCTTGTTTCATACAGGAGGTCTATTAGCTATACACTGTATAGTTAATAAACCTCCTGTATGAAACAAGCGCCCGTGCATGAAACTAAGAAACTGTAATACAAGAAAAATATAAGAATGAATCAACACTATACGACATTTCTTTTTCCAGTATAATACATTGTATTCTAGCTGCAGGTCTGTAGCTCCTAGTCTGAAAAAATTCGGATGGACGATCTGGGAGCTGCAGTGCCACCCATTGAAAAAATTGTGTATTTATTGCGCACAAAATATCTTATCTGTGAAAACAATTAGTACCATTAAAGTCTCCATGGAATTTACTACTGATATCATCTCTTTATTTGCCTCTGATAATCTTTTAAACACCATCATAAAGTGAAGTTGTGAAGTTTGTTTCTTGTAAAAATGATGACTTGCATTCTCTATGTAAATTTAATTACATTCTCGATTTCCGAGGCTGGTAGGGTGCTCCTGAGAAAGTCTGACACAAGTAAAGAGACGACATCAGTAGTAAATTGAATTAGAATTTAATGGTAATAATTGTTTTCACAGAAGTTGCATATAAATAAGAGTAATCAGTCCAAAACTAGCACATGTTTTTGTGCGCAATAAATATACAATTTTTTTCAATGAGTGGCACTGTAGCTCCAAGGTCGTTCATTGAATTTTATTTCAGACCGGGAGCTACAGACCTGCAGCTAATTGTATTCCACATGACTAGAGAATCAGAGTGTCCAGGGTTCAATCAAGGGCTGCATTTGACAAAAAAATTTTTTTTTTCAATCTTATTAAATGATATCCTCCAAAGGATAAATTTATTAAAAAATAATCATTCCAAATTATCTCAATCTCTATTTGTACTTTTTTTGGTTTTAAAGAGAAATGTTTGATAGCTCTGTGTAATGAATTATTAAATTTTACATAATAAATTGGTCATAAGAAGCAAGTTCCTGTCTGGTTTATTGTGTTTTTTCCTCTCTATTACAGTTTACAAATAATTATTATAAAGCATTGTTCAGGTCATCAAAGAAAGAAATATGTAAATCTCAAGAATTTTATGTACTGTTATTTATATAGGTTCAAATTACAATTTTTATGGCACCTTTACTCTTTTTTTCTGAATTGAAGAAAAAAGATGACAAAGTTAAATCATTGCTTGTATTTAATTGGTAAAATCATACACATTAAGATATCAATCTCCAAAAGGTAACTAATTCTTGTAATCATAGTGGACTCTATCTTTTACCCCAAATAGGAATAGATTTTGCATATAACAGTTCCTTTTGTAAGCATCCTATTTAGCATTTATTTTGATGTGATTTTTCTAATTAGTGATCAATAATAGAATTATCTTTATTGTTTTTACAGGTAGGATTTGTGTACCTGTTTAACCTGATTGTGGGTACAGGAGCACTTACAATGCCTTTGGCTTTCCAAAATGCAGGATGGATGTTAAGTCTCGTTGTCATCGTTTTGCTTGCAGGATTCAGGTACATGTAAATATGTATAATAAACACTGGCTAAAATAGTTAATCTCATTATCTCAAGACATATAGCTCTCTCCAAATGGGAGACGATTGCACACATTTGCATTGGTTTGCAATGGTGGTATTAGGGTCAAGATACAGAAGGGGAAAACCCTGATAGGTATTTGACATACACTTTACAGGCTTTAGCTAGTTCAAACTAGAATTATTCTGAAGTGGGATCTTATCCACATTAAAAAGGGTTTTTGTTTTTTTACTCAGGATTATTGCTCACTCATTTCTTTCATAAACAGTCCATTGTTCACACATGCTCATGTGATTTGTGTCTTGTATAATAAAGTTCATTCACTGTACAAAGCCTTAATAGGTCATAAATAATAAACACTTCTAAAAAACTGAAGTGTACATGTTTAATGAAGTAATTTTTCGTGGGGGGTGAGGAGGCCTATTTTTGTTAAATATATTATGTAGATTTGATAAGTATGAATTTCCCCATGGGTCCTGACCCCCCCCCCCCCCCCCCCCCAACGACCCCTCCTCTATATCTATACATGATTAATGTTTTGCAATATCTGAATTGTTCAATAAATATCAGTATGTTTGACTTAGTAAAGTTATAAGCACATGTTTTTTCGTGTTTAAAAGATATTGCAAACTTTAAAAAAAACAACAAACCTGCAGAAAAATCTTGTGAACAACTGAACATTACAAAAGAACATGAAGAGGATAATAGAGCATTATTCAAACTTTTGTTTTGTTGTTGTTTTTTGCATGAGATAATCTGCTATTAATCTTCTCAATAAAATACATTAATGCTGTAAAATTATAAATCTTACAGCTACATGACTGTAACTTTTGTTACATAAAATACATTAATGCTGTAAAATTATAAATCTTACAGCTACATGACTGTAACTTTTGTACTGGAAACCATGGCAACAGCCAATGCCACACTTTTCTTACACAAAAAGGAAGACTTTGTGTACAGTGTAAGTTGCTTATGAGAATATCAAATATTTAATACATGTATCTGTCAATATTTTTAAATCTGTTCAAAATAATACTATGAATGCAGATTTTTGCAGTCAGCCTCCGTCAAAGTATTTGGGTATGGAAATATTTGATAAAAGAAAAACCTTGAATATGTACCCCGGTACTTCTAAATTACATGTATTGTTTACCCCATACCTTCATGATTCTTTGTATGGTGTTAATTTTAACAAAAGATCTACATGCTAAAATGTAAATTTGCCAAATTTGATACTATTGCCCTAACATTATTGCTAAAAATATTGATAAAGAACTATAATATATGATATGAGTTAAATTTGGCCCCTGGATAATTCGCCATTTTTAGAAGTGTTTCTGGTAAAATAAAATGCTATGTTATATTTTAGAAGAGTTGATGTAAGTTATATTTTTCACCTATTTATTTGATTTCTTTGCACTCACTGGCAGTATATGACGTCAGAAGTGACGCTATTTCTATAATTCAATCAAAATCAGGCAAAAATTTACATTTTTTCTTATCTTTTTATGAATGAGAAATATAGAGCGCATGGTTGAACAAGGAAATTTTTTTTGTCACTTATTAGCCTTGGCTTAATACATCTTAAGTTAAGATATTTTTTTTGTTCAAGCATGCGCTCTATGTTTTCTGTAAGAAAAACTGCTTGAAAACAAGCTGTTTTATGCTAAAAATGCAGAAATGGCGGGAAAAGGTTGTCTTTACAATGTCATATTTCTAAATTGTGGGCAGTTGAATCAAAATGAACATTATGTTAAAATATCACATAAATAATTGAACAAAGAAAACAAAGAATTACAGTTAAATGATGATGTTATTTTAGGGGGCCATTTCAGGCCCATATCATATATAGTCCCTTATCGGTAAACTCTGTTTGCCTAAGATATACATATATATTGCAAGCTCTGATTGGATACAGAATGGACAAAAATTCAAAAATTGAAATTTAAAAAAAGGATTAACCAAATGACAAAATGCTGATGTGTATTCTAGGCAAGTACTCAATTCCCCGTTTCTATTGTTATGCATCAAATTGCAAGAATATAAAATTGTGAACACCAAATTTTTATCAAATTCCCTAATAGTCTCTCTGAAAAATGAAAGCAAGAATTTAAAATCTGCGAGATGTGCTTCTCGCAATTTTACGCGGATATTAATTCCTCGCGTTTAATTAGGAATTTACAGTATCTAATCTTTAAGACATATTGATTAAAGAATGAATATAGTATACTGTGGAATCATTAAATTTTGTGGGGGCCAATTTTCTCTAAAACCTACAAAGGAAATATGATTTTATTACCCTATTTATTAATTCGTGGAGGATGTTAAATCGTGGATAAGAGGTACCCACGAATTCTACGAAAATTGAGCCACCACGAAATCTAATGATTCCACAGTATGTATATATGGTGATGAATTATTTGGATAATTTATACAATTTTGTAAACAGAGACAACAGTCTATTCATGCTAACATTGGAGATTCCGTTGATGCAATAGCCAATGCACACTCAGCAACTGTTCAAGAAGATTTAGATGAGAAAAGCCCTCTTTTAAAGAGTGAGGAAAGAGGTATGCATATAGTTATACATGTACCTTAATATTCACTGTCTTAAAAAAATCTTTATTGACCTTTCGTAAAGGGAATTTTATTATTTAATTTATCTTGATGGTATGGAAAACCAAAAAAATCAGAGTTCTGTACATATATATTATAATGTCATGTATACATGTATATATATATTGAAAAATTAAATTAAAGTGGAAAAAATTATGTTCCTTTTAAAAATTATAGAATACATGGTTGGAACCTTCTAGAAAACATGATTTAATTTGCCAAATTTTCCTGTTCACAAAAAAAAAGGAAGAAATTATTAATAAAAAGGTGAAATGTAAAGATTATATATTATTTATATTTAGAAAAATTCACAATTTCAAGGGCACTTAGAACTGGTTAAGAATTAAAGTAAAAGAGTTGTATACTGGTAGTCATGATTATTTCTAATTTTTAGATGGTTCTGCTGGATGAATCTCTAACCCTGAATAACTTTAATTTCTTTTTAATACTTGCAAGCTGTATGAAAAGTCAATGATCCCCATAAATTTTTATATCAAGCACACGTTAGATTTGATAATTGTGTATTTTATGTTTGAGATGTCTTACTTTGTAGATAAAACAACTATTAAGAGTAAGTCGTGTGTGCTAGCTAGCTTGTACATGTGGTGGTAACACATTCAATATTTATATACTATAGACCCTTTCCTGTGTTCTTTCTGGTTGGATTTGAATGAGTAAACATAGAATAGAACAAATTTCACCTGATTTCTTTGCAATATTTAGGTTCTCATAACTTTTTTAAAAGAGTTCTTTATTTTTTAAAAACAACTTTTAACATAACATTTATGTGTATTTAGTCAGACTCATTTGGGGAAAACAGTATTAAAATTTTAGCAATCTCTCTCTTTTTTTTTTAATGAAAGGGGGAGGGTTAAAAAAATCATAGGTTAATGGATTTCATTGTGAAGAATTAATGAAAATATAGGACCAATTCATTTCAGACTGAATATTGGATATTCATAAAAATAATTATCTATAATAAAAAAAGAACATCATTTATTTGGAATTTCTGGTAATTTGATTTTGTTTTATAGATGTAATTACTTTGATATGATTGCTTACTCTTGCTAGAGATTATGTTATTTGGAAAATATTATAAAATATATTATATAAGATATTTGTGTATGAAGGAGATTTAAATTTATTTGGACTTTGATTGCAAAAAAAAATCAGTTTTTCATAATCATTTACCAGTATGTAAATCATATCAGTATACATCCAAGTTTTCAATATTTAGGGTATTTTATGTATGATACATGTATTTAATATTTGGAATAATACATTGGAACAGGTGTTTGGTTTGTGAGTTTGCTGTGGAAGACTCATTATTAATTTTTTAACAACCTAACGTAAATTACATATAGTAACTACAAGTGTTGATTTGCAGGTATCTTAAACTGTGGGAGTTGAAAATTTATGTAGAACTGCATACAGTATATTTCACAAAACTCTTACATAATTTCCTACACTCCTTACTTGGTATATAAACAGAAATTAAATGGCTCCCATGAACAGTACCGTTTTAATAAGTATGACTGTATCTGTAAATCATGAATCAAATCAAAAGCATGGATGAGGAATTTTTTTTAAAAAATTCATCCAATTTTTTCCTCTTTAATTTAGCGATACTGAATCGAAAATGCCTTGCGTGTGTTTGTGGGTAGAAGATAGATGGGTGATTTCTTTGTTGAATTTGATGGATTCTCTTTGTCCCATTGCAGATTATCGGGATGACATGTTTGACATCACAGAAAGGGTGGAGTTGGTAAGTTAATTTTTTATGTAAAACAGCGAGCATTCAGAGCAATCTCAAAAATCCTTTTCATCAATTTTCTTAAAATATTTTTTTTTAGGTGGTCATTCAAAGATCACAGTAATTTTCATGCATAATGATCCCCAAAACCCTTTTCATGAATCTGCTACCTTGAAAAATATTTTACGCAAGACTTGGCACTTATTTCCATAATCCTGTTGTATTGTATTGAAACATTGTGAGAACCTATTATGATCATAAACACTGAACTTTTGATATAGTGATTCCTTTTCCTGCAGTTTACAACCAGAAAAATTTAAGAATCTGTTAAATGAGTGTCTTGCAGTTTCATGTAGATATTAATTTCTTGCATTTAAATAGAAATTAACAGTATACTTTTATACTAAGGAATGTGTGTTTTAATTAATTAAAAAATATATTATTAGGATGGAAATTGAATTCAAATTGTACATGTATTACTGTATATATTATCAAATTCTTTAACCAAATGAATCAATTGTTTCCTATTTTTTTGCAGGGAAAAATGGCAGAATTATTTTTCAATAAAGGTTTGTTAATTATCATACATACTAAATACAGGGTACTTTTTACATGTGTATTTTTCACCTTTCTTCACTTGCAAACAGTTTAACCCCATCTTGAATTCGCCCAGACACACTATGTTTAAAGAGAAATAACCCGAAACATTGAACTTTGCCCACTGACAACAACTGCTTATTTAGCAGTCAGTTTCACAAAATATCAATTGCGCAAAAATGTATCCGTTATTGTTTAATATAAGAAGCAAAAAAGAGAGAGCTTACAATCATAGGTGATGTTTATAGATATACATATGTGTTTAATTTTTTTTTACAGTGGGGGTTGTCTTATTCTACCTGTGTATGGTACTGTACCTGTATGGAGACCTGGCTATTTATGCTGTGGCAGTCCCAAAATCTCTCCGGGATGTTCTATGGTAGGGAGAAACAATAAAGTAAAGATTATTTGACTTTACATGCAAATTTTTTCACTGCATGAATTAAAAAGCAGAGATATTTGGTGCTGGTTTTCCCAATTAAATAAAATACACTCTACTTACGTTTTCCAGAGTTATGCCCCTTTGACTGTGACTTTAATCACTGCTTTAAAAGCTAATTTCCATTTACATGTAAGCTGATTTCTTGCACTAATGGGGCATATACATGTAGTAATGACAAAGCCTATTCTACATTTTTCATTGTAAAACTTGTTACAAATAAAATGGATTGCAGAATAAACTAACAAACAATTAAAATTAATATCTAAATGATTTATGTTATTGAATATTTATACAAAATGTAGAGATATAAAATGTATTCACTGGGATTTCATGAATGAAGTTTTTATATTTAGCACATTTAAACATAGTGGCAATGGAAGCGTTGACTGTGAAAATTTGACCTTGAAGAACTCTGACCCTTGTTGGGAGAGCTCGAGTCTGGACAGAGCGGACGTGTACAGAATCATGGTGGTGAGTACGTTTTATACAAATCTCCAAATTTATTATGGTTAAGTTATCACTGCAAGCTTTTTAATAAAAGAATGTAAATCCAAATTACTGGTACTGGTGTTACATGTATGTGGTCGAATACAGTTGATGGTGTGCATGCCTGTATTATAGCGAATTATTAATACTTTTTTTTTAAAATGGTTAGATAACAGTCATGCTTCCTGTTTACAGGCCGTGTTTGCTGTGGCCCTTGGTCCCTTTACCTTCTTCAATATCCAGAAAACCAAGTATCTCCAGTTGTTTACTACAGTCACCAGATGGTTAGGTAAGATGAAGAAACACACATCTTACATATTGTTAGTTACTTTGTTTATGCATGACATTTTTTAATCATTCATTCTACAAAGAAATCTTGTCACAAAAATTTGATATTTAAAAAAGTTTCTGATCAGTGAATCATGAAAATCTTTCTCACCGGTAAATTCAACTCACCAGGTATATGCAAAAATAATATCTTGCAAACTGAAAGTGATCTTTATCCTACATGTATTATTTATTATTTTGATGTCAAACCAAGTTTCAATTTTCCTATAGCAAATTTTGGGTAAAGACTCAAAACAATGTTTTTTTTTGTTGCAGCATTTATGATCATGATTGTGTTAACTATTATAAGGCTGGCTAACAATGGTGGCCAAGGACATCCAACAGTGGCCAACTTCGAGGGAATTCCCAATCTGTTCGGAGTCTGTGTGTACTCCTTTATGTGTCATCATTCACTGCCATCCCTCGTCACGCCAATCAAGAACAAGAGCAAACTCTTTATAATGGTTTTCGTCGACTTTGTTTTAATTTTGTTGTTTTACGCCTTGATGTCTTTCACGGGAGCATTCGCATTTCATCAACCCAAGGACATATACACCTTGAGCTTTCTTCCAGATCCATGTGATGTCAAACAACCAATCACAAATCTAGCAGTGTTGCAATATTACCTAGCTCTTTTCCCTGTTTTTACCCTAAGCACAAGTTTTCCAATTATCTCCATTACACTCAGGAACAATTTAAAAACCATGTTTTATCGAGAAGAGCGACCATTTTCTTGGTGGGTCGACAGGATTGTCTTTCCCTTGGCTGCCATCTTTCTTCCCATCATCATTGCCTTGGCAACGGACGAGGTGGAGTTTCTTGTTGGAATAACAGGGTCTTACGCTGGGGCAGGAATCCAGTACGTCATTCCAGCTGCTTTAGTCTTGGTCTCACGAAGAGCTGTTAAAGCCGATCCTTCCATCTCCTCATTAAACAACAGATTTACCTCCCCTTTTAAGCACACTTTCTGGGTCATTTTAGTTTTTGTGTGGTCTTTTCTAGCAATATCTTTTGTAACAGTAAATCACATTTTAACAAATAAATAGTAGTTATTTTATATAATGCAAATTAGTTTGAGTACAATTTTTTTTTTTTAGCAACATTTGTCTTTTTTGTGTCTTGATAAAATTGTTCATTAATGTTTATATGCTCAGGTTTTTTCCCTTCTCATTTTTAATTCTCATGCAATCCTTGAAGTCAGCAATTATTTTTACCACTGTTGTATGATATTCTGTAATTCTGTAATCTGCATGTACATGTTTTTGTGGTTTATCAATGTTTTAAAGTGGTTCCAACATATGCAAGGCTGTGAATAAGCACAGAGAAAACACTATTTCTTTGGGTTCTGGCTTTGGAACTGTTATACATGTAATAGCAATAAATCTCAAGAAATTTTTAACTACATCCAATTTTTGATTTGTTTTTGTCAAATGAAATTTTAAAATGTATTTTTAATCAAAGTTGTTTCTTACCAGGTAAATTACGTCTCTGACGCACTGAAACAAAACAAGCTGCATAATTTTTTGTTTTGGAAGTATATTTCATTGTAAAAGTCTATTTTACAATTTTAGATGATTAATATTTCCTTGCAAACTTTAAAATTTTAAAAGATACAGCTTGCTCTTATTTCTTTCATTCACTAGATATTGTACTAGTAGGTATAAAACTGTGCAATTTTTTTATATTCCATTTTAACCAAACTTTTTGCTGTTGATCTCAAAGCTCAATATGTATACATGTAGTTATATTAACTGGGTTTAATTTTATTGTAAACTATGCTAATTCTCCTAAAAATTGCTTAAATAATAAGAATTGCTACAAATTATTCTTATTCTTGAAAATTAAAGAATAAAACATTTTTTTTTTAAATCTTCCTTTTTTGAGTACCTTGATGGAAACTGTATTTGTATAAAAGTTGAATAGTTGATCAAATATTTTATTTTATTTCAAGAAGGAATAAGTATTGAAGAGCATGCAGGCAAACCTTGTTAAAATTGAATATGATTGAATTAACGGTATTTGATCTTTTAACATTAAGAAATATTTTTTTCATCATACATATTTGTATATAAGTTAACATGTTGTATTAACCATGCAATAATTTGAACAAATATCCAAGCCATTTGTATAGTTTAACAGTGCCAAATATTTATTTTGTTTAAACAGAAAAGAAATGTTGTATTTTATAACTAAACTGTGTAAATATTTTGTTTAAATTCAATAGAAAATAGAAGTTCTATGGAAAATTTTGTGTAGATTTATCTTGAAATTAGATATGGTAAGTCAAATACAGCACACATTTTATAAGTGCACATAGATTGCCAAATTGTTCATGTGATTCACTCTGAATTTTTTCATAGAGCCACAGTTTTGCAGCTATTGGCATTAATAATTCTAACAACATATCAGACCTTTAATAATGCTTTGAAATTTTAAGTGTCATATTATGGTTTCTTCTTTTAATCTGTCAAAGTAAAGCAAAGTACCCTGTATGATTTGTTAAATAAATTATTTATCTCCATTGTATTAAGTGTTACTTTAAATTTTTACACTGGATGTAATGATTGTTCAAACATTACTGTGAATTCAATCACAAAGTTCCGCTTGGGGAATATATCTTGGGCTTTTTGCCAAAACTAACAATGGGTTTATTGATATTAAGGTCTGTTTATTTAACAAAAAGATAAGACCTGTCATTTTGAAATAAAAAACACAATATGACCTAACGGAGGCTTAAATAGATGACAACTTTATTGCATGATAATGATTTTTGCTTTATCTCTTTAGGATTAGACCTCTTATTGAATTGTAACTAATACATGTATCCTTCAACACTGGAAACCCAATGATTTTATCTGAGGACTGCCAAGTTTAATAGATTGCTAGCTGTGTGAAAATGACATGTGTTGTTTCATTTAAACCATGGTTGTGTTCAAAGAAATTGTTCAAATACAGTAAAGTGATATTCAATTACATCTGCATTTCATGATTATTGCAGTTTGGAATGATAATAGCTCTCTCTCTCTCTCTCTCTCTCTCTCTCTCTCTCTCTCTTTCACAAACTATTATTATTGACAATATCCCCTCCCCCAATTTCATTTGATACACTGCCCAGTTATTAGAGATAAATATTCTTCCCTTTTCCACTGCACCCTCTTCCATTTCCATATTGCATGTCTCATATTATTTACTCACCACACACTTTGAGATCTTGTATAATTTCTTTATTCACAAAGAAAAAAAAACAAATAAAAAACAATCATGACAAGATTATATTTTGACAACATAAGTATAGAACAAAGATATGCAGTAATGATAAACAATTAACAAAAATATAACACCTTCATACATATACATGTATATATTTATGCCTCCTAAAGGATTGTTAATGATGGGGCAACCCAAGTATTTTTAATAAATAATCTCTAACTTAAACACATCTTAAGAAATTTAAAATCACAATTCATAAAAAACTAGTGCATTCATATCTTATGGGCATGGCTATAAACTTAAATATAATCATTTTTGGGGAGAGGGAAGGAATGGGGGGGTCTCAAGAAATTAAGATAATACTGTAACATTGAATATATATATAAAAAAACCTCTTTTGACAAATATGCATAAAATTATGAATCTTTTCCTCCTTTATCATAAAAATCCCAAAATTCATTGTCTTTTTTTGCTTTGGGGGCCAGTTTAACAGGCCCTTGATCAGGAGGGGGAGTTATAGGGGGTGTTTTGAACACAATCTCCTCAAATTCTGGTTTTGAAGGGTTTTCTTGTTTTTGAGCCGGTTTCTTTTTCACTGGTTTTGGTTTAGGTGGATCAGGTTGAGGTTTGGGTTTCGGTGCAGCATTTCTACTCCAGTTGACTTCTGCTTTGGGTTGACTCGAGAGATAATCATTCCAGCTTTTTTTCATGCGTTCGTTTATAATGTTGAATTCTGCCCAAGTACCTAAATTGGGATTAAAATTGTTGTACCTAAGAATTTTTTTGTTTATTTTGATTGTATTTTATGTACATATAGCTAAGAGTGTGTATAGTGTAAATTTTGTGCAAACAGAAAATTAATGGAGGGTAGAAGAGGACTTTTCTAGGCTTTATTAGCTTTTTTGGCAACAGTTTCGTCGAAATAACTCTGCCAAGCCTTTTTCATCCTGTTGTTGATTACATTATGTTCTGCCCAAGTGCCTGTAAATTAAAGGGAATACATTCAAGCTTCCGAGAGGTTCGGCTACACAGCTACATCTAATTCAAAAGCAGACAGTATTGTGCTTTCATTAAAAAAAAGTAGACTAGGTTTTTAAATACTCTAGACTAATACAATAATGTAGAAATTTAAAGCAACCAAGAAAAAAAAAATTAGCAAGGAAATTGATTATACATGTATTATGAATGCTTGTTAGAACACAATGTCTATAAGCAGTATATTCTTAAAATGCTTATATTGAGATTTTGATTAAAAAAAAAAAAGACAGTTGATTTTTAAAAATTTTCAAGTTAATTTCAAAAACTAAATTGTATGAATAGATTTATAAAGTATAGTAATTACTGTCTGGGTACATGCACTACAAAATTGTACAATGTACTTTAATTCAAACACTATTTAGAATATTGAAAGTAGTTTCTTGAGTATGATTAGATATATATCTCCTTAGCTATTAAATATGATGTATTATATTTTTTACATAACAATATTTTAAAAATTAAAAATTAAGTTATAATAAGATGTAAGAAACTTATTACTTGTTCCCATGCAAGATAAGTCACTCAATTTTAAAATGTTCTTACTCAATATCATCTGCAAAATTAAGTTATTGTGAAAACTTCAAAATTAATCTATAAATTAACATTTTTAAGGGTCCTCCACACCTTTGAAAAAGTTTTGCATACAATCCCAAACTCTTAATTTCTTAGGGATAAGGATTTTAAGCATGTGTTTAACTTGAAAATGACGACAGAACGAAAAGGTTCAATTTTGGGGGAAAAATAAACTTGCCTAAAAATTTATTGTTTACTTATAAAAGCAAAAGCCCCTGCTTTATTCAAACTTGGGACCTGCATATCGGTAGATTAAAGCTCAACCCATTGCGCTACAGAAACAGACACCCATGTTTGGGGATATAAAGTTTTACAATGGGTTAAAATCTCAATGTTATCATTAACTGTCATAAAAATGAAAAGTCACTGGATGTTAAGGACCCTTAATTGATCATAATTTATCCAGTTTTCTTCAATCTATTTCAGTGAAATTTCCAGCTCAAAATTTTGAACAGTATTTTATATGTACATAAATATATACTTACTAAGTTCATCTCGCTGGTACCTCCATTTATCTGGGTCAGGAACACGCTGGAGGTGTACGGAGTCTGTGAATGTTGATTTAGTGGTGCTGATTTTGTGGTTGATGTTATATCCAGGAAACATGTTCATCCTCATGAAATTTCCTAACTGTTCGTAATCTGGTTTGAGGTTCTTTTCGATGGTTGGAACTGAAACCGGTTTACGGACTCGGTATGCAGCATCTTTGTCCTCTTGCTGCTTTTGCATGGTTTTCTCAACCACTTTTTCGTCACTGAGTAAAGAATCGCAGACTTTGCTTCCGAACTGATGGCGGATATTTTCTGGCAAATCCAAGGGGAGGCTTCTGCGAGAAGAACCTCTTGCAGACTGGTTCGTGTCCTCGGGTCCAAGCGGGAGCACTGTTTCTATTTTTTCTTTCTTTTCCTTTAATTTCATTGGATATTCTGAGTTTTCCCTTCTGGTTGGAAGTTCCATGTTTCTTGGACGCATGACATCTCCCATCAAGCTATAACTATGGACACTTGGCTTAGGGCCATATTTATCCCTATTGTAACTGTTTCTGTCATTGAGTCCTACTCTGTTCATTTGTTTGAGCATGTTCGAGGCTTCCATGGACATCAGCAGCTGTTGCCGGGGAGTTGGATCCCCCTCCCTCATTCCCTCGTAAACATCCATTTTAAATTTCTTGGCACTCTCCTCAGCTTCTTGTAGAGATTTTCTGGCTGATTCAACAGCAGACTTTTGCTTTTCTATCTCCTTTTTAGTTTTCTCAATGGCAATGGTTTTTCCTGTTAGTTACAAAGTAAACAGAGAAACATAAGAGAATTTTAAAATTTAATATGAAAAATATAGAAACAATTTTTTTTTTAAGTGTTGCTCAAATTTAATTCTTAATATTCAAACTTAAACTATGAAATTAAGATTTTGTTTCTTAAATACATGATTGTATTTTTTTCCCTTTTTTAATAGATTAAATATTATTATTTTTTAATATAAATGCAATTGCAAATCATTTTTAATTTTATTTGTTTCAATCGGGTTAATCAAGTAAGAATATAAATTAAAAAAAAAAAAAACAATAATGATTTTAAAAAAATTATGATCAACTGAATAATTGTGACCATGCAATGTTATACTTTAGATATATATTATGTTAATTTACACCTGGAAAGAAAGGATTTATGTTATGAATAACATGTTAACACAAATGATTAGTAGAATATCACTACTACAAGTATAAAATGTTAATATACATGCTTTAATGTTTAAAAACACTTAAGATCTGTTAAACAATTCATAAAAAAATTGTAATAAACTACGGGATCTATCACAGCAGAGGGTTATATTATCTTTAAATTCCAATAGATTTGAATAGATGAAATTGACAATCTGCAAAATTCAAGCTATGTAATATTACATTTTAAAATTGTTCAGATATTTAATTTTGTTTATAAAATTCTGAGAGAGAGAGAGAGAGAGAGAGAGAGAGAGAGAGAGAGAGAGAGAGAGAGTATGTATGCTAGAAATGATATAACAGGCTATAAAAGAAGATGTTGATTATATAAACTTGCATATTCTGAGCATGCATATGAAGAATAAAATAATTATAAATTCTATATTAATTCTGATATTGATCTAGAACTGAGTAACTAATAGATATCAAATCTACAATATAATCTTGCATGCAAATTAATATGTACCTCGTACATGTATACCTTTTAAGTGATTTTTAATAAACTCAGGAACGACATAACGCTGTACATGTTTTCGACCACTTGGTATTCTCTGTGTTTTGAGGTCAATATTATTTATTGCGTCACGCTCCTCTGGATCAAAAACTTCCAGAGCTGTACCAAAGAGACTGTGTTTTGGCATTGCTTCAGATTTTTTACTTTTTGTTGGTGCTGAAAGTTGCTTTATTGCAGGTAGCTGCTGTGATTCCATGGCAACTGCCATCCCTCTGTGCACACTAAACAATTGTAACATCACACACAAAACATTTAAAACCAAAATGTTAGTGAACAGTCAACTATAGGTTAGTGCTTTGAACACTCAGTCAGACATATGACAGAGACATGGGTTTCTAAAGTGTCAAATTTTTTATCCTTAAATGGGAAAGTGTAAATATAACTAGTATGATTTGCTAATTTTATTTTCAAAAAATCATTTTCTGATTAGCAAATGCATACACATGTTTTATCAGGGACGTATATACGTCCTTGGTTTTATATATAATCTAATGTATTATTTTGAAGTGATGCAATTGCAAAAGAGTACTTAGCTCAAACAGTAACAGTGATAATAATTATTCATTTGCGAAAAAAAACTACCCCCACCCCCCAAAAAGGGACCCCAAAAAATATAATTAAGTGACATGCCTAAAATGAAATGTAGCACTGAATGTGACTCTGCATATATAGTCTTTAAGCTCAAGCTAGCGCTCTCCTTCATAGCATGAATTTTTAAAACACTTAAATGTTTCAGAACAACGTTTCCCATTTTTTCTATTACTTTTATTATTGATTTTAGAGTTTTTGAAATACATTGATCCAATATCCAAGACTGATTAAAATTATAACATCAAGAATATAAAATACATACATAGAGTGTATTCACAAAGGTAATTTTAGAACGCTATAAATGTCAAAAACAACAAAAGATACAATAACCGCAAAAGTGATGAACTTACGTTATGAAGTATAGAAACTTTTCCCAGGAAAGGCCATGTGTAATCAATCTGTTGCTAGGGGGCGTGGTAAAAAAAATCATTCGGCACACCTCGGCAGATTCGTACCTCATCTAACCTCGGCTGTATGACGTACGTCACCATATTGGAACTACTTTTAAAAAAAGATGGCGGCGCCCATAACACCGGTAAAAACTATAGTTGAAATCGGGAAATCGGAGTTCTGTTTATTGTGTAAAAATGAAAGTAAGAGACTACACTGTCTAACCAAATTTAAAGCTACTAAAGAGGATTATGTGAAAAAAATTCAGCAATTCACCGGGCAGACGTTAGAGTTATCTCTGCTCCATAGTATGTGTGTGTGTGAAAGTTGTGTACTTAAATGTCAAAATGCAATTGAGTTCAAGAAAATGTGTTCTGACAACATTTGTCAATTTCACTACAATGTGCAAAGGCGACAAAAACGTATGCCCAAAACACCACCATCAACTCTAAAATCAACTGTGGCAGAGCAAATTGAACATTCTGTGGAGAAACTTAAACACATCAGTTTGGAAGAGGAGAGGAAGCCCAAAAAATCCAAACAAAAATTGTCATTTAACACTTCAGGTAAGTCAGAATCAAAGCAATTTCAATAGAATCAGAAAATCAATACATAAAAAGCATATAACAGAATCAATGCCATCAGCTTTAAATTCACTCACAGTTTTATAATTGAATCAGAAGCAGCAACTGACACACAGATAATAGAAACACCTGACCATGGATACTGTAGGCCTAAACTAGTACAGAGTAAAGAACAGGACGACAAAGTAACAATTTCTGAAATGATGGAGAGGTTCAGTGTTAATGTGTCTCAAAGTATATGTAACTCGGTTGAACAGGTTAGCAGATTTGGTAAAAGTGTATTATTTACCAAGGAAACAGGTGAACTCTGTAAGAGGAATTGGTTTAAGGACATAGCTATTGAGATGAGTGAGAAGTGCCCTGAACTTTTTCAAGTGCTGTTTTCTGCCATAGGTAGGTTATTATCTTTGGATGTCATGGGGAAAAACATTCATTTCATATTTCTTTTTCTTTTTGAAATATGTTTTAGCAGTATTTTAGTCATTGTTTCAATAACAATTAATAAAGGTGATAAGATCTCCATGGAGTCAAAACTTGCCACAATCTCAACAATCTATGGCATGATACTCCACTGTCACAATGTGAAGGCCTGTGCTGTGCAACGCATTTTTACAGCCTTGTGCATAAGATACCATGCAGATAATAAGGTATTTATTTGTTCACCTGCATATGCATTAGTTCATATTATGGCTTATTCAGCTGCTATTTAGCCGGCTGTTATTTAGCAAGTTATGCATGTTGCAATATTTGGCTGTCCAGTATAAATCCATATATGGTTTATTTTAGTTTTGAAATTCTTATAATTTTAAGTAATTTTGAGAATGCCTCTAAGATTGGGGTTCAAATAAGGAGATAAATTGACATCTATAACTCTCTGTTTGCATTTAATCTCTATTAATAATGAAATTTTTAAAATGTATATAATTATATATATAGGAAATGATTAACCACACAATGAAAATGGATTGATCAGGCAGCTGTTGTATTTTGTTATTACTAACCTTGTTCATTCATATATATTGTTATGATAACAACCTAGATATACTCCCTGAACCAGTTTGTAAAAGGCAAGGGATTCTGATGGGAAATATGATTATGAGACCACCGTTAGCACTCACCTTGATTAAACCTTACTTCCTTTCAAGTATATTATCTGAAAATAACAATGTAATTAGAAAGTTACCATTAAAATTAATTAAATCTTCAATCATTTGTGAGGGAGAGGGGGGAAGTGTGAATGTCAGGGAGCATATGTGTAACTTATTTTGTTATGCTATTTTCAATTTTCATTAGTTAGTTCCTTTATACCTTTGATTTTATGAAAACTGGGATGTTTTGAAGACTACCACTGTGATGGTCTATATAGCTGTAAGTATTTCAGGAAATATGTTCTTTTATAGCATCCATGTTCAGTTAATATCATGAGCCCATTATGATATCGAAAGACACATGTTAATTTCTAAATAAGGATAAAATTGATAATGAATATAATATTATAATATATGTATGTGAATATCATTTATTGACCAATTTCACATATTGGTACATGTAACAAATAACTAGATGAAAAGTTACCATCCCATTTATAAATCAAAGTACTGAAGAACTGACGGGAGTTGATTTTGTCGATGTTTATTTATTTTAAAATCAATGATATGTTATTTGCCTGGCAAGAACATGTAGCTTCGAATTTGAATTACGCACATTTTTATAATATGAATTTTTGGACTTTTTCGACAAGAATGTCGAGAAACCCCAATATGAATCATGTTAAATAATATTCAAAGATAAAATTAATTCAATCCAACTATGTATCAGTTATTGAAATATTTCTCGAAAATTGTATGGATCTAATTCGTTCAACCAAACGCTCGGCTGATACCGTAAATCTCCCGACAAGCAAGAGAGACTCTGTGCTTGTCGGAGATTTACGGAGACAGCCGAGCGTCGAGTTGAACGAGACTATATTGAACAAAATATTGGCGTAGGAATACATACGACTACAAAAATATCCGAAATGCTTATACCATTTAAAATCTGATTATTTTCAAGGTATTTATAAACAAGTTTCCTTGAAAAACAATGTTTTAGCATACAATACATGGAATTTATCAATTATTTTCAAGAACTAAGTCTTGTCAGCAGCGATGATTTGTGCTGAGGTCCAAACACTGTTTCACTTTCGGTTTGTCCGAGTAACTGCATAGGAGAGTTTATTAAAATCAACTCCCAAAAAACTAGTCTTTTAATTTCACTTGAAATATTTTTTTAAGACATAATTTTTTTATTCAAAACTTTCAGCTTTTAGAAAGACTTAATAAGGTACACTTTACCTTATCACATGAGACAAAGAGGAATTTATTAAAACACTTTGCAGAATTCTCTGATTTTCGAATCATAGAGAAGGTTTCTGAAGGAAAAGATGGAAAAATCAATGGTGATAATCTTGATATCTACGTCACTACAAATGATATCCGAATGGATAATAAAAATAGGGATTATCACTTTTTTGCATCAGATTTTGTCTTTGACCGGATTAAAACAGAGAATTTGGATAACACAAAAAGTTTGAAAGATATTGGAAACATCACTTGGAAAGACTTTGTTCCAACTTCTGATGAAGAACTTGTATATAAGAAGTCATTACAAATTTTACTTGGCAGAATCATAAGTATGTATGCATCAAAATTTGAATGGATGAAGTCTGTTCTTCCACAGCATATTGAACATGTTCAAGATGATGCTATGTCTCAAAAGTCTGAAGTCTGTTGGATGCCAGTTCTAATGAAGAATGAGACATGTTACTCTGATTGCATTCAGATTATGAAGTCCTATGAAAAACAAATTTTGCAGTGGTATACAAAAGGTGGAAGAGGTAAGAAATTCATCACCAGTCATCAATTCTAATGTATTTGATTTACTTCTTTTAAGTTTTCCAAAATTAGATTTAAGACAAATTTTAAATTTATATTCTTGGGATAGAATTATTTAATAAGCTTATTTAGTAGTACACTTGAGCTATGTATGAGGGTTCGATTCCCTCCCTAGGCATAAATGGCTATTAAGCTGGTGCAAAGTGGGCAGATAGCCTAGTGGCCCCGCTTAGCTCAAGTTTTTTTTTTAACAAACATTTAGCTAATGACTTGGACAAACTGAAGATCCCAGTTGGAGGTGACCAACTGACCAGAGTCAGGTTGCAGGGAGCAAAGGCATGTCAAGATGGTGCACTGACAGCTGCAGATAGATTGGAGCATATGGAACCAATTATTGTGGAAATGTTTCATACATTACAAGATCTGTTGGAGGTAGAAAAATATCTTATAAAATTAATGATCAACATGGTTTTTTTTCTTCTAACAATTAATACATGTACATTCTTTTACTGGTAATATGCCAGTTTTCTAGTATCATTTTCTTGGAAATTTAGAAAATGTACAAGAGGTTTTACAAGACCAGCAGTGGCAGGGACAAAGGAACATTGTATAACTTGAAACTCATCATTGAGAGAAGCAATGTCAATGGAAATGTCAAGAGTCGATTTGAGGTATATCAGTAATTACCGAATTAAAATTCTAAAGTCTATTTGCTGTTGACATGCAGTGTCCAACAATGTGTTTAATTTTAATAATGTAATTTCAAATGTTACTTACAGTTGAGTATACAGAACAACTTTGTTTTACAATATTTATTTCTTTACGTTTTTAACTTCGTTTATTTCCGTTAGTATTCGTATTATCTGGTTTACTTCAATACTGGTTTTTTCATGCACGAGCGCTTTCGCTCTCAGTATAAATAGATTTCCCGGGGAGTATTCGATTAATGCGACGTTCGTTACAAAGTAGTATAGGTTGTCTTTGGTTTTCCCTACCCGCCCTGACCCAAATATGTTTTTTGAGATTAACTAATATTTTGTGTTGCCATCTATTTGTATGTCGTATGTATATTAAAAATGCGATTTGTAACGAGCGCACCAATCCTAAAAAAAAAATCTGTTTTTGTTTTTCAACAAATTAGTCAAGAAAATATTTATTTTCGGAGGAGTGAAACGAGGGAGAAAATAAGTATTGTTCTTCTTTGACATAACAGTGCATAAAATAATCTATTTTAGGCTCATGAAGATTTTGTTCTGACAGTTGGAAATGCCTACCTCTTATCATTTATCATGAACAAATTTGGTATGGAGACATTGGATGCAGAACCTCAACATCCCCTTCTGAAGAATAGAAATATTAAGTTCATGCATAACAAGTATAAGGAGGAAGTTTTCCACACTATCATGGGTGAAATAGTTGAGGACCTCATCTGTACATTTCCAAAACTGGTAAATACCAGTATAGTATACATACTTTCAACACAGTCAGCAAACATTGGGGTGCCTTAGAATTAAAACGATACCACATTTACCATATCTAATCTTAATTAATAATAGTTTGACTATAAATAATGTCACTGAGATCATTTCTTGATACCATATTTCAGTAAGGTATATAGATATAGTAACACATACATGTATCATACAAAGTTTAATTGACAGGTTAAATAAGATGTTAGCAAATGTTATAGAATGACTCATATTTAAACATATTTAATGTCTCCTTTCAGGAGCCCAAGGTATCACTGAATGTAGAAATCTTCAATTCACAATTTACCGTGAATAGTACTGTTGGAGAAGGGAAAATGCTCAAGTTTGAGTTAGTCATCAACAATCAAAAGGTTCTTTTCAATGTTTCCTTGGAGGATGCACAGGAAGGAGTTAATATTGAATTAAACATGTTGAATCGAAGGATTCCAGTCAGGATTTCGATCAATGAAAAGGACAGAGATGATTTACAAAGTTATGTTTTTCAATTTCTTCAATGGTACTTTGTTATTTTGACATTTAAGGATGCAATCAAGGAGGGAGACTCAGATAGAACAAATATAACATTAAAGTTTTGCATCCCCATATTTTTCAGCCACTCAATCTTATCAAAGTATCTTGAAGAGTGTGTTGACTATATCCTAAAAACTGAAGTTCTGCTCACAGAAAAACTAGCTATGAAAGTCAGGTATGGCTCGTTTGTGAATTTGACTGGTCATAAAGGAGAAAACAAGGCTGCAGATCTTCAAAAAGAGAACGAAGTTCTTGTCCTTAAAGAACTGATACGTGGACTGGGGTCCAACAAAACTGAAAAAGCCATTGACACCATCACAAAAGCAGCACCTGTTATCCAGGATATTGTTGATAACTTTGATAAAATGTCCAATATTTCCCACAGAAATAATAATCACAGAAAACGCTCATCAGAAGGAGATATTAAGTGTATTCTAAAAGTTATTGTTCCGTTAAAGATCTGGAATTACACAGAAGGGCGGACACTAGAAAGTTTTAAGAAAATTAAGAAATCTCCGTTTGATTTTGAAAGATGCCAGTTTAAGGAAGCGATAAACAGAAAAATTCAAAGACTTAAGCGAGGAATATCTGTTCCAGAAAGCAGTGATGAGGAATCGGACCAAGAGTAGAGCTGTCTAGTAAGTAAGCATTTTACATGTATCAATTTTAATGGGAAATTTATTCACAAAATTTATTGGACTACATGTACTTTACAATAGAAATTCAAGTTCTACATGTATACCTTACAGTTTGAACAGCAGTTCTCTCTCTCACCAGAAAAAATGAAATTTTCGAAACCAAAGTAGTTAACCAACATAAGTCTTAAACATTTTTGTTCAGTACAATACATTCTAATCTCCTCTGTCATTCCCTTTCGGTTTTTGGCAATGTCATTTTTATTGAAAAACATTACAGCTGTAGAATGTTGTCCATTACGTCCGGCACGTCCTATTTCTTGCAAATACTTCTCTAGATTTGTTGGCGGTCTGCAATGAATGATACGTTCGACACTTGGTGCATTCAATCCCATGCCTAGAGCAACTGTCGCCAGAATTAACCTAAGCTTTGGGTTGGTTTTGGTCAGTTCTTGAATTATGATTTGTTTCATCGACTCGGGATAATCTTTATGAAACTGTCCAAAGATCCTATTTTGAGGGATTTGTTCACCATCATAAGCATTATCCTGAAGCTCACACATGAGAAATTGAAAAAAATATCCCATTGCTTCTAGATTTTCAATGTACATGATGGTTACTGGGAATGCATGCATTTTTTCCTTCAGTTCTAGTGCAATTGGGTGGATCAAATCATCATATTTCTCAAATTTTTTAATATTAGGTAATCTGTTTCTAATTTCTAAGAAAATGTTTGGTCTGTCCACATTTTCAGCAACCACAACTGGTGCCTTCAAATTCATTACCTTGGAAAGAGTTTCAGTGGCACTCACAGTTGCTGTTGCTGTTAGGAGTAAATGCATTGCATCCTCGAACACACAGACCACTTCACCAAGGTTCTTAAATGCGGGGCGAAAATTATCTCCCCTGAAATAGGAAATTAAACCAAAAATAAAACAAAATTTAGCATAAAATAATAGTTTGTTAAATCATTTGAAAATAGTGTTATGCAGCTGAAGCAGAAGGAATTATTTAAAAAAATAACAGTATGAAAAATTAGTTTTTTGAAACAAAGTGGATATCAATCAATGATCATTATATACATGTATGATCATTTTATCTTTTATAAACATATACATGAAATACATGGCTACGTGGGGCCACTAGGCTGTTTGCCCTCTTTGCACCAGCTCTTAATTAAAACTGCCTAGGGAGGGAATCGAACCCTCTTACGTAGCAAATATGTTTTAGATCATCTCCATTATTTACATGACACATGTCTTACCTGATTGTCCTTGTGCATATACCTGGTACATTAGTGATTCTCAACTAGACACGAGTCCTTCAAAGTTTTCTTTATTTTCCAACAACATAGTTTCTTTCTTTACCATGTTTACTGTATAAATGTAATAGCCCTAAAAAAATCAAAGGAGTCTGGGGGTTTCAAGCTCCCACCCCTCTAGATCTGGACATGATGAGATCTCAAATAAATACTATATATTCTTTATCTTACCATTCAGAAACCATGTGGACTTCATCAACAACAATAGCTCCAACAATATCCTGGTACAATTTGGATCGCAGCAGTCTGGAAAACTTAGTTTTAATGAAAGCTTCTGGATGAGAATATATTAAGATGAATTCTCCATTTGCCAGTTGTTCAAATGGAACGTCAGATTCCAGACATTCTGAACTAGTGAAATCAATATCCTCTTCATCATCAATACTTTCTTCATATGTAATACCATGTGTACCTTGAAAGAGGGACATATATACTTACTAATTTATATATTGTTATATTTGTCTATAATGAAATGAAAGCGGTATATAAATAACAGAATGATCAATCATTTGACAATGTTAAAATATCTTGTTAGGGCTTGTCCACAGATTATTCAACTTCATACAGGAAGGTTAACATTGCATCTCTAAACTTACAGCATATAACAAAAGGTACCTTAATCTTAACCGACTTTATTTTTCATTAATATCCTCTAATAAATATCATAAAACAGTGATCTCTTACAATAATAATAGCCGTTAAGTATTTACACCCGTTTTAAATAGTCAAAGTAAACAGAGTGCACGTACTGACGTAGTAATATAATATTTAAAAATAAAATATTTAAATACCTGTTATATTCAAATAGCAGGCTTTAACACCCCCTTTCCTTAAGCTCATCACTTGATCAATCATCAAAGAATTCAAAGGTGAAACGACCAACACACACATAGGTTTATCGCGTTGCAGTTTTTGCTGAGTGAACCAAGGCAGTAACTGAAAAATTATGCTTTTACCGTATCCTGTAGGTAATATAGAAATACAGTCGTTTCCGTCATATAGTGTTTTCAATGTCTGTAGCTGTTTTTCTTTGAGAATTATGTGTTTTTCTTGAAATAGAGGACAGTTTTTTAATGCAAACTCGATACACTCATCAAATGACGCCATTTTGAGAACTAATTTTTGTAATCGGCACTGTTTCCGTGTGAGTGATTAAACGGCCGCATTACAAATGTAAGGCGTAGCTACATATCAAATCACATCATACATCCGAGGTTTGATGTAGGATACCGGAATCGGCCGAGGTGCGCCGAATGAAAAAAAATGACAATGGGAAAACGTCATCAAGTTATGTGTACTTTCTTTTTTGTTTTACACAATAATACCATTTCAGTTCTCATATTCTAGATATAAAATTTTAAATGTACATCCCAAGAAATGGGAAAAAATCATTTGAACGGAATTGTTTTACTTCTTGGAACAACTTGTCAATTAAATTTCTATGACGTAGATCACAGTTCCGGTTTCATGACGACCTCCAGACGTGAAAATAAGGTAATCTATTTTGTAATATTTTACGTCGTTATGTTGTTATTGCATGTGAGATAAAATGTACGCTTAATTAAAATTGTTTTTTCTGGTTTCTTAAACAGAATGTCAAGTCGATATATTTTGCGTAGTGTGCGGGCATTCTCTAAGCAGGGAAGAGCACACAGTAGTACAGGATTTTTTCACACAGCGAACCTTTCCACGGCGTTGCTTAGAAAAGCACATCACCCACACTACCCAGCTGTAAACATCAATTATAATATTCAGCGACATGTTGCTACAGCTGAAAAGAAATTTGAGTGTTTTAATATCCAAGATGCAAAGGACTTTCAAACTCGAGTAATCGAGAGCCCTGTACCAGTGATTGTGGACTTTCATGCAACGTAATTTTAACATGCAATTTAAATATTTAGTTGTTTTAGTTTTTTTTTTTTAGAAGTGACTTTAAATTATAAATCGAGTAATGTACTCAAAATATGGCTTGGGGCACATACAAATTTCATTCAAACATGGGATTTATAGCTGAGATAATTCTCAATATATTTTTCAATAAGAAAACTAAGAATACTTGTGGAGTTGCACAACTTTAGTTTGTATGTTTTTATAAAGAGCAAAAATATCCAATTTGTCTCATTATTTAAGAATAAGGGTAAATATATATAGGTATCAATATTTCTCATTGTAATTCTAGAAGCTTCCACGCCTACCATGCCTACTATGGCAATTTATATGCACTATGATAAATTGTAACACTGGACAAATCTCATGCATTAATTTCATGTATTCTTAAATGTTATTACTTCGTATGAATGCATTACATATATAATATTTTTTCATATTTTAAAGGTGGTGTGGACCTTGCAAACTTCTCGGGCCTAGGCTTGAAGCCATCATTTCAAATAAGGAGGGTCAGGTGTCATTAGCCAAAGTTGATGTGGATGAAAATGTTGAAATAGCAATGGAATATCTGGTAATTAAACTTGGATATGTTTTTATTAGGGTCATTCTTAATAATAAAAAAAAAATGTTTTGTTTGGAATTGCCACCTGAAGGTTTCTAGACCCAGGAGGGAGGGAAGATTTTTTTTTATTTTCCAAATTTGAAGTTTGACTAATTCAAAATTGTTAAAAAATAAAAATCTCCATATAAAAAAAAGTTCTTCATTTTTTTGCGAAAGAAATTTTATCAGCAGGGAGTATTTCAATGAGGCAGGAGGCAATGGATTATATGCAATCTAATATAAAAAGCAGACTGAGCAAAAATAATGTAAATGTGAATTCAGACTGCTTTTTTTTTTAAATTTAGGTTGAATCTTTACCTACCGTAATTGGATTCAAGAATGGAAGAAAAATCAATAAATTTATTGGACTGCAAGAGGACGATGCGATTGATTCTTTTGTAGAAAAACTGATTCATTAACAATTTTATTTACATGACTGGATGAACGCGCCACATGGATTTTAAAAAATGATTTTCATATTTCAATACAAATTGAATACCGGTACATGTATTTAAAAAAGAAGTCTGTACAATTCATAAAACGTATTCTTCTACAAAGTTGTCACATTAAGATTTTGAAATGAAGTGGTAGGATAAGAAAACTTATAGCACTGTACATATTTCTACACTTGCTCTTTACATGCATTATATAAATACACAGAAATGAATTATTATACGATTTTGATTAATGTTTATAGCTATGTTGATGAGTGTAGGAATTGTAATGGTATAGTGCACACCTGCAGTATTCTATTATTTAAAAAAGAATGAATGTGTGAATTACCAGTACTAGTACACGTATGAGCATTTTTTAATGTTTTCTTGAAATCAGAGAATTTCTCCCAAATTTGTTATGATGGTTGTACTACAGCGAGAATAGTTAAAGAGGCATAAAAATATATTATTTTCATGGCTAATAAAATATTTCCATATTATAATGGATTTTCCTTTGGTTTATTTGTTGATTAATTGCATTTCCATGTGAATTTCTCTTGGAAATATTTTTAGTAAACATGTGAATTGTACTAAAAGGTTACTAGTAATTAGGGCTCTGCATCAGTGTGGGCATTTTCGGTGATTAGTCTGTCTATTCAACTTTACCTGTCCGAGCACAATTAATCTCCCTTTGTCCAAATCTGGCTTATACTTCACCCTTATAGTGCCCTTAGGTAAATGGTGTGCAGTGACCCTGCACCAAGTTTAAGCTCATAACAATAGTCTATGTGTAAAATACTTGTCTAGATCATGTATTTTTTTTTGTCCTTTCTTTTCTTATACTTCACATAAGTTGTGCTTATGGGAAAATCCAGTTTTGGACCATAATTCTTCTCCCCTTGTCCCATTATTCCTCAGTACTGAAGAACTGCCTTTAGGTAAAGGGTTTGTAGTGACCTTAAATGAATTGTCAAGGTCATTACCAACCTATGTAAAATCTTCTCCTGGCTCTTTTTCTTCAGTAGACCCATCTAGTCTTGTATTACACCAATACAGTACATGTAGTTGTTAGATAAAGGATGTGCAGTAATCTTGGAACTGAATTTCTATGTCAGAGGTCCAGGTCAAAACGACGTCTCCTAAAATGTTTTTCATCCTATAGTCCTTAATTGTTACAGGACCCTTTAATTAAGATAGTCGCCAATAATACAGATAAGAATTATTTTGATTGTTTAAAAAAATACAATTTTGGAATAGGAGACCTGAAAATGATCACTGTTCACATCTCAGATGTATTTGCGACAACCACCGGAACCTCTTTACCAGTAAGTGAACCCTTTTCTTCCATGACATGATGTCTTGAATATCGATCATTGTCTGCCTTTTTCATCCATTCATGTTTGCAATGGAGAGGAAACCTGAAATTTCTAATCTGCACAGAAATTACACATAATCCAATTTGTGGATACAAGTTGAAGGTTTAAATGTATTTTAATATGTATGAGAACAATGTACCATAACTACAGATAATTTTCTCTCCAAATTATTTTTCCACTTCTATATAGAAATGCATAAATAACACAGTTCTTGTTTCATATCTTTATTCATTAATGTGACCTTAAGTTTTCAAAGCAGTCAAAGATTCTAGAGTTGAATAAGAAACTCAACAAGCTCTTCAACTCGTCTTTCAATTCAGTGTCAAGTACGAGAACTATTTGCACACCTAAATAATACTCTCTTATCTGTCATGCATCACTTTTTCTTCTAACAAAACAAAGATGCTTTATGCACAATATCAAATACTTTTGTGTGGTGGTAATTATACAAAGCAGAATTTGTATATTAAAATCGTTTACATTATTCCATAAGTTTAAGACGAGGAAGGAACAAGATTTCTTGATTAATAAAATAAATTACCATACAAAAAAAAAAGATGAGACAACTCAGCAGTTTTAAGGGAAAAGGAAAACCTTGAACAACTACATGTTCGTGTTCTTATCATTTCTAAATTCTGTAAATGTACTGGAATGTTACATGAATGAACCTCTTCTCTATGTAGCATAATACATGAAAATCATTTTGAAAGATTTCACAAAATTAAAAAGAAAAAAAAAAACAATTACAAACCCTCTATCTAAAAGTAACAAAATCTATTGTTAGAAAAAGAAATATCTATTTTTTCGTATCACATGAAGGTTTATATACTATAATTAAATATTTTTTCCTACTCCTATTTGTTATGAAAATATAAATGAACAGTGGGTACACAGCCAAAGTTTTATATCAAAAGGATTAACACCCCACTAACCTCTTCTATTATAACTACCATGTTAACAAATTATAATGCTGAATATACAATATTAAAACAACTGAGGGGTTTTTTTGTATTCAAAATAATACAACTCTTTAAGCCATAAATATTCATTAAATACATATTCATTACCTTTGATAATTAGAACATGTAATAACATAGACATTGTCATGAAAAAGTACACTTCATTTACAATACAAGTGAATTATATACATATGGAAGAATATATGACATAAATGAACAGCTCATAGTTTTTAAATAAATGTACATATTTACAGACAAACAAAAACGTGAAAATATTGGGGGGTTTTCAGAATAAAATAAACCGCTCCTGTTTGTACTCTATTACAGAAATGATGTCTCTGCACAAAACAATATCAACAAAGCCTCTGTGAAGGATGAACAAGATGGGATGCTAATTAATCACATTAAAGAAAACAACAGAAAACACAACCAAATTTGCATCCATGAATATTCATACAGCCTCATTCTCCATGCAACAAAAATGTTATGGTTTATTACATTAAAAAGACAGGAGCAGGAAAAAAATTATATATATACATTTTTATTATTGCACATGTAAACCATGAACTTTTTATTTTAAAACACAAAATAAATCCAAAGTTAGTTTTTCTGTCTGGTTAGTTTTACAAGATTGCTTGCCGACAAAAATCACACGCCACAATAGAGAGGGAGGACACAGGAACAGTGGTTAAATGAACATGTATTCTGACAATTCATTTTTTCTTTCATTTTGAGTGCATGAGTCATGATAAATTCTGGCACTGATTAATACAGCCTCTAGAAAAACACAAAGAAATACTTGTACAGTATATTAAAAGTTGCTCATGGTAGGATGTGCAATATAAAACTAAAATAAGTCATAGAAAAACAATATTCTAGAGCCATGAACCTATTAGCATTTCATTTAGAAAATCTGCCAAATAAAAACAAAACTCTCTCTCTCCGTATCTGATTAAAATACATGTATGTATGAATGAATTCAATATAACCTGCATGTATGACTAGTGAGTTTTCTATGAACCTCTCTGTTTAAACCTCTTGATTATTTTTTTTTTAATTCTATAAAAATGCCCTACGAAAATCGACAAATGCTCTACAATAGAGATGATATACATCAGTATGGATTTCAGTGAAGTAAGAACAAGTATGGATAAGTGACCCTTTCATTCATGAAATTCATTCAACAAAATGGACACAACACTGACCAAACAACAACTGGCAAGTTCATCAGTTATATACTAGTTATCATGTACATGTGTATACCCACAGAAGACTAGAATTAGAACTACGTGAAGGAGAGCGAGAGAGAGAGAGAGAGAGATGGGAGGAAGAAGTGTTCAGAGACAATAAACCTATATGGAGTCTGATCTACAAGGCTATTTTTTTTTCTGTGATCACAGTCTAAGCTTGTTGTCAATGGTATCACTCTGCACAAAGAGTATGAGTGGGCTAATCTCTCCAAGGAAGCAAAATATAAACACAAAAATATCACAGATAGCAGGCATGCATACTCGGCACTCCTCAGGAGTAATCATAGGGAACTTGTCCAGATCCAGATGGTGGTTTCATTAGATTGATGTGTGAGCTCAGATTTTGAGAGTTTGGTTTGTTCACTTCTTCTTGCTCTTGATATTTTTGCTCAAAGTTTCTTCTTCTTGAATTTCTTTTCGAAAATTGGCTACTTTTTCTGAAAAGAGAAGAGGGATTTCATGCAATTATTCATCATCAGCACTCAATTTTACTCTTGTTTTCTGGTTTTATGTGGATCAAAACTGTCCGATTTAATCTGGTTTTATTAACATTCAATTCAAAGTTTGATAACTCAAACTAGTTAACCCACAACAAATGTTGGATATGCATCAATTTCTGACAAATTCAGTCTTCTTCTGTATTTTAAAACTTTATTTTTACTGGCTACGAGGGAAAAAGCAAGTCTAAAGTCCTGCCGGACAGCAATTGAATATACTGTTAATCAAATTTAGATTGACATTAAAATACATAGTGATAGCAATGACAAAATATAACACAGAAGTAAATGCCGTTGTGCTCCGACTTACCTCGTAACTTGGTCAGTGTTTGGATTTTCTTTGCTAAAAGGTTATCCAGCTGTTTAGCATATGCTACAATGAAAGATGAAATTCTAACTTATCATACAAAACAAACGAACAGCTTAGCTTTATGGAATTTAATTTGAGAAAAGCCTTTTATCAACAGTTTTGACATTTTTCTCAATACAATGTATTTTCTGCTGGCAATAGTGCTAACTGCCATAGTAAATCTATTGTATCTATATATTAATGATTTAAAAATCAGAATGTCAGTGTTATGATAAGTTTGAAATATACCAATATTTATACCAGTAATTGCCAATAGAAGCAAAAGACCAAAGTTGTTAAAAAGACTACCTAGAGGTATTAAAATTCATATCTAAGGAACATATTATACACATGTACAATAAGAAGTTGAGAGGGCAAAAATTCCCAGTAACATTTGATTACCTTCTACATCATAATCAGCTTCATCTGAATTCTTTGCCAGTTTCTTGTCTTCAATCAGCCATTTCTGTGTATTCTGTAGAAAGAAATAGGATGTCAAACATTCATATGCAATGGACTGCTCAAATACACATGATAGAGTGAAATGGGGACGAGAAAGAAAGTAGCTGTGTGTCAATCAGTCAGTAAAAAAATGTTTCTCATTCCTATATCATAAAAAAAAAAATGTTAAGTTTCTTTACACAGAAAATTAATTACCTCAATATACCATACTATGATTTAATTGACAGACAGACTGTGTATTTTACAATATTGTTACTTTTTAAGCATTCATACCCTATGTAATGCTCAATGTACATAAAACCCAGACAGACCTCTATGAGAGATTTGTGGTCGTCAATGATATCCTCCTCCATCTCCTGGATGTGATTGACAGCTTCATGGAATGTCAGCAGCTCGTCAGGGATCTCATCTTGCTGTAAACAAAGGACAAAATCATGTGTTACTCATATCAGTCTCAGTTAATATGAAGGACCTTCATACATGTAATACAGGTATAGAATGCTACACATTAAATTTATCTTCTTAAGAATCAAAGTCTGTTTCACTCTGACCAGTGTTTATAGATAAATGTTGTTGAAATTAATTGATGCCGGTTGTTGTGTTGGTTCTTACATTGGAGGTTTTGAGTTTGGCTAGATCACTGTTCTGTGGCGACATGGCTCCGAAGTTGATGTTGTTTGGCAGGGCTATTTCGGCTGGCTTCCCTTCTACCGGCCCCCCTGGACCCAGCTCCTTCACTCTGCAAGGAAACAAACATTTGGTGTCATTCAGAGATTCATGTACATGTTAGTATGTTTTAAAGAACAAAAATAATGTCCATTTCATATACACATTACTGTGGGATCGTGTAAATTTGTGGGGACCAATTTTTCGTGGATTGTGGGTTTTTTGCTTAAGCGTGGGGATGTAATTTCATGGATGCATCAGATTTCAGTTTCAGTGATAAAACTAACTCTTTCCAAATTTGTTTTCATCGAGGATGTAAATTTGTGGGGGAATGATACTAATAAATACCACGAAAATTGAGCCATCGCAAATCTTAATGATTCAACAGTAAATAAATCAATTGAAATGAAGATTTGAGCATTCTGCAGCGATTATTAATTTCTTTCACAGCTTTAGAAATATGTTTGTTCATGTTTCAGATACACAGTTTCTCTGCACATTCCTACCTGTCAGCATATCGTAGCGTGTTCAGGGTATGCTCACAACACGTCATCCCAGGTGATACCATCGCAATCTGTCAATGGTAACAAGAACCATAAACACTAAATATAGTAAACGGTTGTCTACGTAACATATATATTACACTTATACAGTGATTTATAATGCTGACAAGACAGGAGAAACAAGTCACTTACCATACAAGTCCGAGAATTGTCACCGATGAACGAGTCCCTGAGAACCTGCGTCAGCTTGCTGGCTCTGAATGGCTGGTACTCCCCTCGTCTGCTGAGAGCACGAATACACTCCTGTTGGTGGAGCAAATAATCACTGTCATAAGCACTGTGCATCACTTTGTCAAATATCAAGTACATATTCAAGTTTGTAAATTCATTCATTCAATGCCAATAAGCCTTATCATGTTAAAATCACCAAAAGAGCTTCACATGAATTTCACAAGAAGCTTCATGTGAAATTCACAGGTAATTTTTTGTATGAAATTTATGTGAAATTCACATATAATTTTTTTTAATGAATTTTACATTAAACTAATGTGAGGCACAATTGCTATTTTTACCAAGCATTGAATTACTGTCAAAAAGCACTGTGCATGATTTTTACATAAATCAAGTACTGAAGGCTGTAAATCTTTCTACTGATCAAAGAAATATAAACTGTTGGAACCCTATGCATCATAAAACTAACTAGTAATGATTCAAAGTGAAAGTGTATACCTTGAGAGCTAGGAGACTTTTATTAATTTCTGCTCCCTCCATTCTTGTCTGTCTGTCAGAACTTGAGGTATCAGCTCCTCGCTCATTACCTACGGGGAAATTTAGGTTAAATAAGAACACCTTAAACTCTGTGATTGATATCTTTTCAATGATTTTTAATGATTGAGGAAAATACACTTATCTCTAATGATATATCTGAAGTAAACATACCTGCAAGATCTATTAGTGAAAACTTTCCATGTAGTTTGTTCGTGTTCCTGGAATAAAATTGGTATATGAATATATTGCATTTGTCATAAACAAAAACCCTTTAAGTTTTGTAGCTGGTTTTCTTCATATTTCATTGATATGACAGTGACTTTTAACTGTGTTTATCTTAAAATTTAGCCCAAGTACAACTTACAAAACCACCATTGTTATGAACCATCATTGAAAGAGTTCATATTTCAAAAATCTGTAAGCTCTTTTTATTTACTGGGTCTTGACATTAATTCATATATACATGTACATGCATTTAACTGACTAAGGAAAACATCAGCCATGTCTATTAAACTTTTATGTATATATCAAATTGATCAAATAACAGGTAGACTGACTTTCTGCGAATGATGATCTGAAACACAGCATGTGAACGAGAAGAGTGCTGATTGGCTGAGGTCTGCCCCGACGTCCGAACGTTGTTTCCGTGCTGGATGAGTCGTAACACATCGTCCGCACTGTCTATCTGCTCTTCCTTAAGTCCGACCACATTTACCTGGCCTTTGTGATCTTCTAGCACACGCAGTTTGATTTTTTTGTTGAGCAAATCAAATACCTGTAAACCCAACGGATAATTGAAGGAATCAATAGACCAAAAAACAAATTTATCTGAATTTGTATTTTAGTAATATACAAGCAATGTGTGATAAAACAACCTATAATTGAATTGCTGTGCAGGGATTTTCTTTATAATGTATACACACATTAAAAACAAATCTACATGTATATTGTGTTTTTTCATTTGCTAGCAAAATTTAAAACTGAATGAATTTTTCAAAACCAATGCACTCATAAATGTACAAGTATCTCACCTTTCCACTGTAAATTTCGAAAAAGCTCGCACCAACTTGTAACTCCAACTTCTTATATTTTGTATTTAGGAGTCTAAAAACATCTCGAGCTGGAAAGAATTTCAATAGTGCAGATTTATGTTCTATGTGTTTTAAATAAAGTTTATGACTATAAACATGTACATAAAATCATAAGGGTTTTTAATACAATTGATCCAAATTTGTTTGTAAAACAAGAGGTAATTACTTACCAGCTAAGCAGTAAATTCCTTTTGCACAGTCTTGCTGGCCTTTAGATGAGAAGTCTCCTCCCATTGTCTGAAACATCGAAGGAATGATATATAAAAATTGTTTACTTATTGTTGAAATTTATACCAGTAAACATTAATCTAGAATTCTAAATTTTGGAAAAGAGCATCACAAACAATGTTTGCTACTAATTCATGCATGCAATGCATTCATGCAAGTTATTTTTGACCAAAGAGCAAACCAAAGAAAAACTGGAAAGATGACGATAAAATCATTTGATATGAAAAGTGAAACCTTTTTAATTATTATTGAAATGTACATAGGAGTATGTACCAGAGAGAAGGGCCGACTAATAGTCTGTTCTTGTTACATCAATATTAGTACTGAGGTAGACTCACGTGTGTCTTTCCACTTCCTGTCTGGCCATAGGCAAAACATGTTGCCATGCCTCCTTCAAAGATACACTCTACAAGAGGCTTAGCTGTGTACCTATAATGAGTAAGGGAGGATATAAATATCAAAATATAGTGTATGTGACAAATCACTGTGCACTAATTATGGTCTAAAATGAATCCAGTCACATTTAATTACAAAGTTTTATTATGGCTAGAGAGAAATTATGTGCAGAAACTGTTATAGATGGAAAGGCCAGCATACGCTCTAAAGATGATAAATTAGTTCAAATCAGAATTTGTATCAATTAATTTTTATTAAAATGTTGTAGAATCAATAAGAAATGTAAAAAGCAATTTTTATTACTCTATATTTATTGATACGGAATTTCATAAACCGATCCAAAAGAATAAATGGAACAGAATATTTAACATTACAGAAAGTTATATTTGGAAAAATGTATATATGTCTAAAATTAAGAGTATGTATGAGAAAAGAATATCAGAATTTAACTACAAATTGTTACATGGTATTCTGAACAACAATGCTTATGTAAGTAAGTGGAATAAGGATGTATCCCCACTATGTGAAATATGTGAAGATGAAGAAAATATTAAACATTTACTATATGACTGTAAAATTATCAAGACTATCTGGGAGATGGTCAGCTCCTTTCTAAAATTTGATATTACTTGGAAAATTATTGTACTTGGATTCTATGCTGAAGTAAGCGACAAAACATTGCTTTTAAACAACCTAATAGCTTTTATTACCTTTAGTATGTATAAATATAAGATGAAATGTAGATTAAAGGATGAGAAAATGTCAGAGAAAAACCTCTTATTTAGTTTGAAAAGTAATCTGTGTATGCAAAATACCGATACTGTTCTAAAAATGACTGGTTGTACTAGAAATGATATTTACTACGATATAGGTGACTATTTGTAGACACTAAATGTGCGATGTATGATGATGATGATGATGATGTAATAATGAATATGTGAATGTTTTTAATAAAAGAAAAAAAAAAATATTTGTTGGGAGTTCTAAAAATAATTATTATTTTCCATCTGAAAGTGTACAAGTCTGTAAGCACAAGTACTGCACAAGTACACTAATGCTATAAATGCAGATCTTATGCTTTGTTTGGAACAAACTCTGCAACACCTCATATACTCATGTACATGTTTTTCACTAGTTCATAAGGTAACTATTTAGTATTCTGACTGTATTGGGGGGGGGGGGGGATTAAAAGAGTTTTCAAACAATATACCTGTAAACCATTTCATTTGTGGAGTTCTCATCAAATGCATAGTCGAATCGGAAGGTTTGGTTTTCTAAGTACTTGGTTAAGTCCACTTTAAGTTTGGGTTCATGTACAATGGTACATTCCTTGTTTGGAATGGTTAACACATCAACATCCTTTTTTGTGAGCTCTGAAAAATAAAAAAAAGAACTGTTCAAGTAGACATTCAATTATTCAAATCAAATAAATTCTTTTCCACTCACATTTTCATTCAAAGCTGTTTTCATTACCAAATAAAGAAGTTTTTACATGACACTGTTCACCAAATAAAAAGATTTTTATCAGAAAAACACTCATTACTGACCTTTTTTGTTTAGTGGACGTTTCCTGACACATACACAGATTTGATGATTGACAATGGGGTCGGAAGAGGTCAAGGGTCGAAATTCCAGGCCGGCTCTGTATTCTCTGTAAAATATAAAGATTAAAAATCAATCTCAAGGAATTTTTTTCATAACAAATAACAAGATATGTAATTTATGAATACAAAGTGTAAACATTAAATATTCAAATGCATACTACAGTAAAACACGCTTATAACGAAGTCCCAGAGATGTTCAATTTTACTTCGTTATATGCGTAATTCGTTATATCCGTCAAGTTTACAACACGTAACAAAGTCATGGGGAACTAAAATCACTTCGCTGTAAGCGTCAATTCATTATAAGCGGGTTTGTTATAGCCGTGTTTTACTGTATAATAGAGTTTCCTTTGTATTATTGCATATCATTTTCAATACAGACAGAAATTATACAAAGAAATCATATAGTTTATGCACGGTACAGTTAGATATATCTATAACAGTTATTTCAATTTATATCCATGCAATCTCTGTATAGGTATTAATTAATCAAAGGAGTCCTTGGTCTGGCCGAGAGCAGAACTGTCAATACTCCTCTCCACTGTAGCAATATTACATGCTATTGATTAAGGAAGTGAGGGTGGCTCCTTGTCCAATCAATAATCAATAAATAATTAATAACCCATATCTGGGTCCAGCAATTTAATGGAATATATGATCTTAGTTATCGCCATGTGTTTCAATTGATTTCCATCTGAACTTAATATTGTAAAGCAAGTACTTCCTTGTATATATATTATACTAATAAATGTGGGCCATCTTTTCATTTGAGTGGCTTGTTTACAAATTCAAAAATAAAACGGTTATCACAAATTAATCTTTATTCAAACAAAATTCTTTAATCTTATCTCAACAC
This sequence comes from Magallana gigas, assembly GCF_963853765.1. Taxonomy (NCBI): domain Eukaryota; kingdom Metazoa; phylum Mollusca; class Bivalvia; order Ostreida; family Ostreidae; genus Magallana; species Magallana gigas. The sequence continues at coordinate 26,387,978 of NC_088859.1, forward strand.
ACTTTGTTACTTCATGAATAATAAATTGATAGTTCAATTTATTTCAACATTTCTGAGATGGATATCAAATCATATTGTTCTACACCTGGAAAATGTCAGTTTATATAGATTATTTGTACCAAAATTCATGATTTTATACCACATTTTACAAAATATAGATTTTTTTTTTTTTTTTAAATCTTTGAAGAGATTGCATTAACCTACACCACAGAAGTTGACAAACTGTACATACATGTATGTAAGGACTTGGCTGCAGAACTATTGCTCCACGGAAAATTTAGGTTGACGAACTGTGGAGTAACAGATCCATCTATATTTATTGCGCATAAAAACTGTATATTTATTGCGCATAAAAGATTGAATATTTATTGTGCACAAAAAGCTGTGCATGGTTTCCGCCTAATCTAGGAATAAATTCCTGACACATTTTACTTTAGATATCATTAGGGTGTTCAGGAAAATGTTTGAGGCAAGTTGAGTGGTAAATCAGTTGTAAAATATCTCAGTAATTTTTTTTGGTATGAAAATATTTACAAACTATATTCCCAAATTGGCTATTAATGAACCTAAGACTCTGCAGCTACTAGTAAGAACTTCAATTCAACAACTTTCACATTTACTACCACTGCACACAAAAATTGTTTTCAAATAACCTATTAAAAAATTTAAATTATTTAGAATAACATATGGTGACAACAGACAACAATTGAATCTGACGACACTCTTCCCATTGCATTGTGCTTCTTTAGCATTGTGTATCCCGAGAACACAAGCGCAATGCCTTGACAAGTAGTGACACACCTATTTGAACATGTTAAACAAGAAGGCAAACTCACTTGATCATGGCCTGGAACTCCCAGTTTGGATCTGCTGTGTCAAAATGCTGTTCGTTTTGTTCCTTGATTGCTAAATGTTTGGCTCGTCTCTCGTCTCGCTTCTGTTGAATTTTCTCCACTTCTTTCACACAGTTAGACTTTCTTCGAGCTGGAAAAATCAAGTACCCAAACATTTTAAATCTAGACAAGTGGATCATATTAAACACATGAAAATTAAAAAAATACCTTTGTGAATTCTTTTCAATGATGAAGATACATGTAATCCAGTGTAATAAACTAATCATTTTAACAAATTCAATAGAAGTTTGAATTTTAAGGAGTTTCCCTTCAATCACTTTAAATTGTAATATAAAACCATAGATTTCTGGTTGTATTAAACATAACCTACCACCCGGTGCTGCTTTGGGGTCCACCTTGGGTTCAGCATGGCCATTCTGGTTTGCTACTGACGATCTGGAATTTGCTGCATAGCTTTGACGTGACTTAGCAGAGGATGGTGCTGGAATGAAAATGAAGTTAACAGTTAGAGGATAGCAGATATATTGTAATATTTTCATCACTTTTTTTCCAGCCTTCATCTTATAAAACAAGAATAAATCTTTCCAGAAAGAGCATTTGAAATCTATTGTAATTTTGAAGAAAAGTTGAATGTAAAAGTTGTACCTTTTCGAACAGCTTTAGGACCATCGCCTGCATTAGGAATTCTACTACTCTGAAATAATAAGAAAAATTTTTAATTTTACATACAAAATTGTTATCTTCGAAATGGCAAAGACTTCTAAGCAGTACAAAAACAAAACTTTCATTTAGTGAAGTCGGTGAGCTTCACTTCACTCAAACCTACTTCCCAAGCAGTGTCATTATATAGGACTAGCATAAAACTTTTTATCTAATAAGACATCATTTTTCATTTAATGGGTTTCCACCCCATCAAAGATTTTACTCTGGACTAATGGTCCAAACTGATTCACAAATCAGAAGGCAAAGACTTAGCAGAAATTAATACTAAAAAAAAAAAAAAGCTCTTTAGCTGCATTTAAAAAAAAATAATAATGAAGGACCAATCCATCAAATCATAAGTGCTCATTGAAAGAATTAAAATGGACATTTTATTAAAATATTCGTATATTTATATTGACCAACCTTTGAAGACTGGATTTCTCGGTTGCTTGGGGGAGGCTGTGCTGGAGCAAAGTCAGGATTCAAAGAGAAGATGGCCTCTACTTCAATCTATAAAAATACATAGAAGGGGAGTTTAGAGTTAATATTTTAAATGCAATGAAGTAAACTAAATGTATTTAGTATCCATTTTAGTCAAAACTATAATGAAATACCTCTTTCCCCTTGGTTTCTCCTTTCTCAAACCACTCTACTGTTACACTTCTTGCTTCAGGATTTAGTCCACTAATAACAGCTGAATGAATGCGACCTATATAATAAAATAGAGACATTTGTATGCATTATGCTTAAAAGCAGCTTTGAAATAATAATAATTTGTACACATTGATCACTTTCACGCTTGTATTCAATGATTTCAAACTAGTACTATTCTATTATTTCAATTAACACAATGACTTATTTGTGATGCGTAGATACATGAAAGAATCTTCTATGTGTTCATCTTGCATGTAATACATATTGATAGAACCTTACCACATTTTACTTACAAAAATCAAGTGAACTAAGCTTGTTGAACAGTTTATATCATAGTCACATGGATAAGTTATTTTATACTTAACCATTTTACTAGTTTTGACCTTGAATTGAAATAAATGGCCTTGAACTTTACAAGACATTGACTATAAAAAGTCTGAAAGCAAGAGTCTGTGTATCTTGTTCAGTTTACAAATCTTATTGGGAGAAAGGTTTAAAACTGGTAATTAGAACTTGGCCAACTTTTTAAAATTTTCATCTACCAGCAGTTGCTAATCAGTAAACATAATTATAATTATAATTATAATTATAAATTTCTCCAAGTTCAGAGCGACCTCAACATTTTGATTGACAGCTTGGAGAGTTGAGAACAAGGGAGATAGTATTTGAGTGACTCAGAACTTTTGATCAGCTAATGAAAAAGTAGTTTATGTCAGTTACATCGCATTTAGTAAAACTTTTGCGATTAAGAAGGGGCTCGGTCGCTTTACTCCCTGTGCCTCCTTCTAAAATTTTACATAATAACATGATCTAGCTATTACAGGGTAGGACATCAAGAAGTAAGAACAAAAAAATATATACATTAATATTGGAGAACTAACATTCAGAAAAAAGCAATAACGATACACTGGTATATATACTAATATAGAGTTGTGACACTAACTTTGGTACATGTATGCATTCTATTTACATGACTGAAGAAACAAACAAGGTTTGATCTGTGGTGTTACCCTCAAAATATTCTGTATTACTTGTACTATATGTACATTTTTATTTGCAAAAAGCAATCATATGTAACTTTTACACAATGAAGATATCAGGGAGGAACAACAGAAATAGAGCTTTGGATTATCCTAATTCAAACAAGTTCTCTCTTTTTGGTTAAAACCAATTTAACTTTCAAAGATAGTTCTGTTTTGACAATTTTATGTCTAAACATACTATCACAACAAGTTGTGAGAAACTAGGTTTTTTAAAGGTCACTTGTGGCTTGATGGCTGAATGGATTCCCAGGACATAAACTTCATTCATGATATATTATCACAGATTGGAAAAAGGAACTTATGACAATACAGTATAAAACTTATCAGTCTCATATTTCAAGCTTTCTTTAGTTGTTACTACGACTGCACATTACTTGACACAAATTTCATCATTATAATAACCTCTTTTCCTAAAAATCATGAAAAAAAATAATGATAACCTAACATGTCCTTTAAAGCAATATAAGCTGTCGGAGGCGGTAATTTTAAGAACACAATTTTATGCCGTCAATTAGCAGATAACAACCAGTAATGCATATTCTGCAAATAGCAGTTACCACAATCTGTTGTAAATAAACATATCCATGCGATAAATCGATTGTTTGTTTGAACTGACCACCTTTGCAACCATCGCTAATTACTATTCGGGACGGGATACGGGAATAGCCGAATATAAAGTAGCGCGTGCAAGATGCTGGATCTATCAATAAATCGAAGATGGACGACACAGAGGTAAGTAATGAATCAACACTTTAACAATTTTTGAACGTGAACTCTTCATAGAATTGCTTAAAAACTTAAATATTAGCCGCAAAACATACGTTTGCATGAAGTGAAAATAGAACGTTATTTGCATACATCAAGGGGCCCTCGAGGGGGTTTGCTATCTTTGATTCGATTGCGTACAAAAGACCCTGTACAGATAATTGTGCGATTTCTTTTCATTTATATTCCAATTTGTGTATTTTTGTTTTGTATGCCATGAATTTCAAAACAAAATAAATTTTGACTGGAATGTTCATTTGTTAAATGCAAATATAATAACATTTACTTTGTATTTTATTGGGAAAAATCTGTTATAATAATATTTCATCTTTAAAATGACTTTGTAGTATTCAGATGGGTCAAGATCAAGAAGCCTTTCCCCAAATCCAGTCAGTACCTCAGATGAAGAGGTTAGAACACCTATAAGGCAGAGGAGAGGTCGTGGTAGGGGCAGACAAACTGCAGTTCGTCGTACTGGGGTAAGAAAACAGTATCAGATTAACCTTTTAAAAAAATTAAACAAGAAAAAATTAAAAATAACAACAGTGACTGTTCATTTAATACTTCTAGGCTCCTCGAGTTAGAGGACAGGGAAGACGCAGAGGATCGAGACAGAGGGTTCAGCCAGCTGGCATGAACAGGCTTGAATTGGCAGCACAGGCTAGGCGTGACAGACAAAGTCAACTTGAGGTATATACAGGTCCAAATAAATCAAATTACAAAAAGTTTGAAAATGTTTATATTTGACCTGCCTTCAAAAATTAGAAAAATTTTCTTTCAGTTTATGCTACTTTATTTTAGGAATGTATTTCCAAAATGGACCTTTCCGCTCTGAAGAAGACCCTCAAGTTAGTTTGTATGAAGCAGCCCTCACTATTGATTGATGTCCTAAAGTCTACTGATGGAAATGGGGATCCAGCGCCGGGAAATATGCCTGCAGTTCCAAGCTGGTGTACCTGCAATAGCTGTAGGGAGATGCCTACCGAGAGGGAAAAAGTGTGCTGTGGGAAAATTCCCGATAACTGCCACTCAAAATTAGCTGTAAGTTTTCACTTTCAAAAAACTTCATGTAAGCATTAAAAATCTTTACATTGATTAAAGAAAACTGACCTTTATTTACTTAACTACCACATCATTTCATTTTCTTTAGGATTTCTATACAATAGTCCTTGATGAATTGGTTCTAGAAGTTGCCATGAGGTGTAGAAATGATGCCTTAGCAGAACCCAGAGACAATGACTACAACAGAGCACATCGGCACACAGCTTACAGACAATACATTATGTGGATGCACGGTCGCCTAGGAGCTGGAAACCGAAAAGTTATTCCAAGCTGCTGTGTGTGGCGCATTCGTGACAGATATCCCGAGCCTTCCAGTCAATATGTAGGATATATTGAGGGAATCCTTGATTAAAGTACAGCTCGACTCTTATTTGGTTGTTAGATCATTCACATCATTTATTTTTACACTGAATAAAATAATTAACTACATAACTTTTTCTTTTTGGCACTATGAAAAACATCAGGAAGAGCTGAGATATTTGATTACTATAATAGAATATATCATGAGATTGTCAAAATTTACAAGCATGATTTACAAGATTACTGACAGTGGATTATCCCAAAATTTACAAGCATAATTTACAAGATTACTGACAGTGGATTATCCATAACAAAGACAAATCAGTTCTCTTGAATTTGACTCTCGGACAGAAATCGAGACTTCTTCTCTGCCACTAAAGATGCTGTTGGAGGTGGAGGGACAGGAGCTAGGGTCTCCGACACAAGTCTTGGATCACCTACACTAAGCGTAACTGGCCTATTCATGCCCACAGGGTCGATGATTCTGTTCTGTACACAGAGTTTCAAAATATCGGCTACATATGGGTACTGCTTTTCCTGTCGCACTGGGTAGGCAGACCATCGACCACTTTTTTTACTATAGTACCGCTGATGTCTAAAGTATAAAATTCAATCTGTTTAATCATATATTTCACAGTACAACCTATAGTAAGCAATAATGACTCTTTAACATCACATAAATGAGAATTGAGAAAGTGTGTAAAACCTTTTGAGAAAACAAACCTTAGTGATCCGTCTTTTGTTTTGGCAGCCTCTCTATCACAGTTGGCATTGTGGTCTAGTGCTGCAACAAGATTTCTTGCTCTGTACACCGGAGGTGTGTACGAGTGTCTCTTTGACGAGTACTTTAAAATCAGGTTTTGAAAGTTTTCTAGAGATGCTGTACTCCTGTGAGAAATAATCAAATAATGATATTTTCATTTCAAAGGAAGTTTTGATTCACCTATGAAATACAAATCAAAATAGTGTTTTAAAGTGAGTAAAGTTTAATTTGATATATACCTGCAATTAAGGTAGTAAGGAATCTTCTTCAAAAGTCTTTTGTCGCGGACAATGTCACGTACAGCGACATGGGCTGGGGATCCTGCCTCAAGCCAGTCTTTGTCCCTTTCCTCTGTCAAAGGACCATGCTGGCATGAACTTTTCGCACCTGCTCTATAGGGTAAAATCCATTCATGCTCATTTACCACATGGTGCATGACTCCAAACCAAATGCCCTGAAAAGAAGGACAGGAACAGTTTAAAATGCTGTTTAACTCATATTAAACCGATAACTGATGACATGAAATCTAGTTTACTAAATAATCAAACTTACAATAAACTCTTCCTCTGTATTTGCAACGGAGGAACAGAACCAAAAATGGTTAACTATCTCCCTTGTCCACTGTAATATTGGTTTTTTGGATTTTTCTTGCCCAGCCTGAAAATAATAATAATGTTACATTTAGTTTATCAACTTCATTTTTGATTTTCTCAAAGTCATCATTCTTATTTTAACAAACTGAATTGTCTTACCTTTATTATTTTTTTCCCTAGATTTTTAGACCCGTGCCATATGTCAAAAGAATGCTTAATTTCTGGGTAATCTTTTTCTGAAATAAAAAAAAAATGTTGAAACAAGATTTATGGTACAAATGACAACATTATAAAATGTACTACTAAATAAAGTCAAAAGTATTTTTCATTGAATAATTTTACTGGTATAACATGTTAGTTGTATTTCTATACCCAACTAATAAGCTTAAACAATGAATTTACGAAAGCACTTACTCATTAGTGCTTCAACCTGTACATGTGCATCTGTTACAACTTCTACTACATGTAATCCTTTTTCAAAAAGAAACTGCAGACCTTTTTGAAAACATGCTTTTTCAAGGATGGCACTCTTTCTTCCTGTCATTCTCTTGTCCATTGTCACTACGCACAGTATTTTATGGGTCTCGTTTTCCATAAACGTGTACGTGCAGTACTGTGCAGAGTGACCTGGACTGTCCATGCGACCATCTCCTATACAAAAAATTATTTTTAGATGCATGTAGTTGAAAGGCTTGTCATTATAAAGGGTCAACAACATACTAAACTTATTTATAAAGCATTTAGACTATACTAACCAAGAACAACAATATCTTTGCCTCTGAATTCTTCAAAAATTTCATTTTGGTGGTTGGTCCAAATTTCTTCAATTGAAGGAGTTACATATGTTCTTTGGATTTTAACAAATGAAGAAGAAGACAGGATAGGAAGCTTCAGGAACTTAGCAAACAGGGCAATCTTTTGGAAGTTGTTTCCAGAGGCCAGTAGTGCTGCTGAAAGCAACACATCTCCACTGTGGACCCGCCTGTTTAGAAGTGGTTGCGAACACCATTTGTGAACCTCATGGTTGTTTGTGCAGACCTAAAATGACACTTTGATACCTAGTTGTGGAAACCGGAAAGTAGATATATTATAATATATTTTTTTTATTGAAATATTTTTTAAGCAAAATTAAAATTTGATTTACCCATCTTAGGTACACTGCTGAAGATACAACTTCTGATAAAATTTCCACCTCAGCCTCACACTCTCTCACACTGCAAATTCTAGGCACTTTAGTTTCTGCCAAGGCAACCAATGGGTTTAGATAGACCATGGCTGGGTGATCATTAATTAGCTGGTTTATCTCATCATGACTCCGGATCACTTGCACATTACACTCAGAATGTCTAACTACACTTTCTTCCTCCTCTTCATTTTCTTCTGGATCCGACTCCTCTGAGATTATGCCATGATCAAGTCTTTAGTAAAAAACCAAAATTGAATTGTTATCTTTTGGATAAACAAATATCTTGTATTATTTCCTCTAAAATATTTCTAATAATTAACACTTTTTATCTGTACTTAAACTTTGTACATATTATAATAATTACTTAAATGATAGATGAAAGCTAGGCTCATATTCTTCATCTTCAGAGGAGTCATCCTGGTCACAAGTCAGTTCTGAGGCACTCATTGTAATTCTACAATAGAAATTACATAAAATATTGAAATCAATAGAATCAATAATACATTTAATAATGATTAAATTCAGAAACAATTGATTCAAATTTAATGCTTTTAGATACCTAAAAGGATCCATAAAACTGTCTGAAAGTTGCTTAAGTCTTTTCGTTCTTGGTTGTGCAAGTTCCTCAATGCCTGACATAGCACTTTCTACACTGAAAATATTTTGTTATTCTAAGTTTACAAAATCATTTTTTTAATCCTTGATTAAATATTTCTCAAAATTGAAATGTCACTCAAGTGCTACATGAATAGCTATTAAAAACTTACTCTTTTCCAACTTCATCTGGTGAAATGTCCGATAAATCAGATTCCACCACACACATTTTCTGTACAACTGATGGACCAGGCGTTGACGTAACACAAGGAATAAATTCATTTCGCGCAGGTACTCTGGTCTCATTTCCTTGAACATCTTTGTAACTAAAAAAAATAATGAAATGCATGTAGGCTATTTTCCCCTTCCGTGCCTCACAAAGTTTACACTACCGAATGACTGACGAATACCTTTGTTTACTATGTTCATCTACACCAACAATCACTGAAATCGCGTTAATAAACATGAAAGATATGAAGAACTTAAGTGTTAATAATATTTCAAGCAACAATCTTGAAGAAAATGGGCTTATATACATCTCATATAAACAATGTTTACACTTACTTATCAAGCAGCATCTTTGCAAGTTCGATATTTGTTTTCAAACACAATTTCGTCCGTAATTCCGTCCAGCGATCATACTGATCTCCGATATAGATTTTGTTTTTGTTAAGTCTGGCATTTGCTTCTTTTTTATTCCTCTTTCTTGCTGAATCTGTTAGTTTTAACTTCGCTCCACGTTTTCCCGACATCTTTTTTCATCACCTCCGACTATCTACGCATGCGTATCCCAGTGTCCGAGTGTCTGACCTAGGGTCACTTGCATATTTCTGAATACGTCAGTGAAATATTGTCTTGCAAGACAAAAATTCTCGCTGAGCATATTTTCACGCATTAAACGAGTTTAAGACTTAATAGCTGGTAGCATCATTTTGATCTGTAATGTTTTAATGTGGCTAAATTGTTTTAGAGGGCTTTCGGCGATTGAAAAAAAATACCGTCGCCGACAGCTTATATTGCTTTAATATTAAATTTCCATATAGATTACAATCACTTTTCAAGAAATTAAGTTTCGAAACTTTTAAAGAATTCAAAATTTAGGACATCGTAGTTGTTTATTTACTTCACAAAAGTACTTTTTCCAAACACCCCTTAATTGAATTGCAACTATTTAATCAAGTTTCATTAAATTCCGATCAACTTAGTCATGCAATTTTGAAACGAACCCAATTTTATTTCGTCTGCCCCGTTTTAAATCGAGTTAGCAACGGCGCCGACTGGTTAATACTTACCATCAGTTCGTTGAATGTCGACATTGACACCAACTTTAAGGCTTCCCAAATCCATGATTCCTTTAAAAATTTACCACCGATGGTTTAATTCGTAAAGATTTCAAAGAAGTACGAAAACTTTTACTCTTTCTCGGGTTCACATGTCATTAATTCATCAATCCGTTTACGAATTTCAAACCAGATGTACGCATGCGCAGGATGTTAAAACGTTTTGCTGAACTCGATGTAGATCTATTGACACACAAGGGTTGTCTTTCTTTTATCCTTTGAAATTCGCGTAAAATCAATCTAAAACTTAAGGTGGCTCTATACACCCACAATTTATTTCAATTTTCAAAAGTATACTTATCAAATATTAAAATGATGATAGGGATACTATTGGTATTTTAAAAGAATTCTTTAATATTTGTCCGTGTTTTTGTTTTTAATAATTTTTAAAAAGTTAACTATTAACAAATTGAGAGAACATTTTTTGTCATATGATGGATATTTTCTTAAGACATCTTAAAAAATATAACACCTCTTAAAATTCAAAAATGTTATTATTGCATTTTTTTTAGTATTTCCCCAAAACATAATTTTTCATATTTTCTTACTCTGTTCACAAATCATCTGAAAAAGCTGCTTGATGTTATAAGAAATTGTATTTTAATAAATGTGACATAATAAAATTGAATGAAAATCATTGCAAATAATAAAAAAAAAATATTTTAAATTTTATTTGGTATGAAAGTTCCTCAGATAAGAGTTATCGTTCCTAAGTCCCAAGGCCCAAACATCATCGGGGACTTTTCATTTCTGAGTTGAAGAAAATTTCCTAAATATCATTTTGGAATGATAAATAAATATACATATTTCATTAAAGGCATATATAAGTGATATAATTCGCTTTAATGCAAAAATAAGTCAAATAAATAAAGGGGAAAATTAACTAATAGGATTTATGTATCCCAACCTGAGAGAAATTCAAAGCCACCCTCCCATCCCCTTAAGGTGGTAAGGAACATCTGTCAATATTAATGTGGATTAAAATATATTATAATTGAAATACTTTCACCGGTTTAGAATTTTCTTTAACAGTATTCCACCAAAAAATACGTTTTAGAAAATTTTGGAATGTTAAAATCAAAATGTTTACCGTCCTCAACGAGATTCGAACCCATGATATATAGGTTTGAAGTGAACCCACTCACCCACAGCGCTACGCTGTAGCTAGTATGTCGATGATGGGAAAGAAACTATTTAAAAAACTATACTTAAATTTATTGTTTATTTCGATTAATATTACAACACATCGTGAAGGTGTCACTTACCACATTACTTGCAAGTAATGAATTTTCCAATTATGAAATTCAATCTATTCATTTAACAAATTTTTCAAAAGAACGGTCCCCACACAATTTGCCTCAGTTTAAATCAGCCAGTACTTCCAGGTTTACTTTTTTGTGCACTGCGTCATCAAAAAAAAAAAAAAAAAAAGGAGGATTATTTTTCCACCTTTGGATTTTTGAAATAGCTAAACACATGCTAGTCACTAGTAACAATTAATATAGTCATTAATATTATTGACACTTATTTTTTTTTCTCTGAATGTACGTTAAATAGAGTCGATTTGTCGAACATTCAATGCAAATGCATCCCATTCTTGTATATTAAATGGGGGGGGGGGATAAAGATCGATACATTTAATTGTAGACGACATCTTAGCATACAACAATTTTTAGCGCATTTCTGGTAATATAATTTAGATGAATTAAAAGGCTTGTTTGAAAAAATTTCCGTAACAAAGGCTGGTAAATAAATTTTGTCAGCTTTGAACATTGTTAATTTATAATTTAGATGTCTTCGTTTTATGACATAACGTATCCCACCCAGTTTCAATATAAAGAGATTCCTTAGAAGCAAAAATTTGTAGACCAATGACTATTCTTGCTGCAACCAATTGTACTTTTTTCTAATTTAATATGTAAACGGTGTGACCGTTGGACCGAGCGCAGATTTATCACAATGCAGTTTGATTGTTGTGTGATAAAATCTATTTAAAACGCACACAGTAGGATCCGCCTGCCTGGTTGCCTACTCAAATCATTAAACTAAACGTCGCGTGCTCAGCTGTCTACATTATGACGTCATATATCAGATGTAAAACGTTCAAGTTTTGTCTGCGGAAATAGCCGAAGAGAGTTACGCGATTCCAATTTTTTTTTATATTTCTTTCATTGTTCATCAATTTGATTCATATGAATGCCGCTGTCATAAATTTGAATACTTTATTCAGTATCTAAAAGATCAGTTCCTTGACGTTAATGTTTTTATTTTCCATCTGATAATTTGATAAGACATACATAGAAAAAGTCGTGTTTCTTGATTGAAGCACTATTGAAACTTATCTGGTTTCCTTTTTAATTTCTTTTTATTCAAATTACCTTCTATTGAAACACTGGAACTTATTTAATCCAGTTCAGGGGCAATAAACATCGATTAGTACTAGTCAATCAATGATCGAACTAACTTTAACAAAAAAATGGCTGCCAATATGGCGGCGCCCAGGGCTGGAAGAATTTTTTTTTGGCCTTAGTACCCCTGATTCAACTTTCATTTTTCACTGATTTTCTTATATATACGTGTTACCATTAATCCTCGCTTCGCGAGGCGGGCTTCGCCCGCCTCTCGCTGCGCTCGGTATTATAGGCAATAGAAGAACAACCTCCTCGTACATCAGATTCATATACATATATATTCTAACTGAGGCCATTTAAACAATAAAATGTTTCCTTTGGTGATTCATTCGGGACATGAAGGTAGCGACATTGCAGAAGAAATACATAACCCGCATTAGCAGATTTCAGTCTGGCTGTTTCTATAGAGCTATGTATGAATTAACCATAAGTTTCCGTAAGAAATAGAGGAAATAGTACTTAATAGATGTAAATATATTTATAATGATGTGTACAATAGTGATAATGGTTTGCGTTTTAGTTTACACTTGAGGTTTTTCATTATTCCTCTCTTCTTTTTTTCTCATTAGCTACCGGTATAAGATTACATTGTATCTATATGCGTGTATATATTGTCCAGGCGAGATCCTCAGAAAAAAATGACACCTAATACCGAGCGCAGCGAGAGGCGGGCGAAGCCCGCCTCGCGAAGCGAGGATTAATGGTAACACGTATATATAAGAAAATCAGTGAAAAATGAAAGTTGAATCAGGGGTACTAAGGCCAAAACAATTTTCTTCCAGCCCTGGGCGCCGCCATATTGGCAGCCATTTTGTTTTTAAAAAGTTAGTTCGATCATTGATTGACTGGTACTTATCGATGTTTATTGCCCCTAGACTCAATTAAAATGTTCCAGTGTTTCAAAAGAAGGTAATTTGAATTGAAGGAAATTAAAAAGGAAACCAGATAAGTTTCAATAGTGCTTCAATCAAGAAACACGACTTGTTCTATGTATGTCTTGTCAAATTATCAGTTGAACATTAACGTCAAGGAACTGATCTTTAAGATTCTGAATAAAGTATTCAATTTTATTACATTGGCATTCATATAAATTAAATTGATGAACAATGAAAGAAGAAATTAAAAAAAAAATCGGAATCACGTAAGTCTCTTCGGCTATTTCCGAAGACGTTTTACGTCTGGAATATGACGTCATAATGTAGACTGAGCACGCGACGTTTAGTTTAACTTTGACGAATGATTTGAGTAATAGGCAAACATGCTGGCGGATCCTACTGTGTGCATTTTAAATAGATATTATTCAAAAATCAAACTGCACTGTGTTAAATCTGCGCTCGGTCCAACGGTCACACCGTTTACATATTAATGCTTATTAAGAGAGGTTACAAATTCTAAGTTGCAGTCTTGAAATTTATGAGAGGGTGTATCTGTGTTATTTCTAGTTCTGAAATAAATTGTTTTAGTTTTGGAAAGATTAAACTTCAAAGTCACTTGTTGGACCAAGCTTCGAGATTTTAATGAGATTTGAAAGACCTTAATTAAGATTATATTCAATATCATTTACATTCATTGGTTGCAGAATGTTAAGACATGTATCTAAAATTATTTTATAAGAAATAACATTGAACCCGACACAAGGCACAATTATGTATATTAAGAAATCTTGAATTCGTTAATCGTTACTGACTTCGCTTTGATACATATAAAAATATTTAAAAAAAAAAAAAACAGTAGCTATAATATACTGAATAAAATCAATGATTTTATTCAGTATATTATAGTGACCGTTTTTTTTTTATATGATATGTATCAAAGCAAAGTCAGTAAATCATTAAAAAATTATTTCTTATTATTAAATATCAATATAAATTATATGAATCATTATCCAGGCTATAGCGCTTTTTTCAGCTTTGTAGGTAGACCTGATTTGAAAGAGGTGAATCTAATACTGCTTTTATGTCTGCTAGTAGTTACTGTTTCATTTTAATCTACGGGGCCCAAATTGTACAGATATCAATATACAGGAATTAATTAAAACTGTGTAGTATCAGTTTAAAGGTATATATAAAGGAAGGACATATTTGAGTTTTACAGATGCGTGCTGTGTATCATGATGTTTGTAAAAATAAAACCTTTTTACCGAGTGTTGACTTCAATGAACGTCACCGTCGTAAGAAATCCTTTATTTGTATATTTTGTAAATTTAAACAAAACAAAACGTTTTCAACACAGCTGCACGTAGAGGAGCAACAACTATTGATACAGCCTACTACAATGTACAATCTACATATCAAAATCAGGGTGTTTTTTTCGTTATTTGCTACATGTATAAAGTATAGTATCTCTCTTACTAAAATTGTTCTACGACATAATTATTTTGATCTGATTGATTCAATAAATACAATGATGCCTTTATCTATATGGTCCTTGTGAACATATTCATTGATGTTAGACTCAAATGACCTAAGTTTAGGAGGCGTTGATCTAATGTTTATATTTTGTAGGAGTCAGAAAAAATAGATGAATCGTTGTAACCTGATTGACTTCAAATTTGTAATTTGCAGGAAAACTTTAACATAACATAATCAGTTAAATGAAGTAAGACTTTGATCAAGAACAGGATTACATAATATGAATGATATATTTATTCAAATTCATCTTATTCATGGTACAAGTTAATTTATGATACAAAAATATAAGCAACATTTGATAATTTTGTAGACAGTTGATATGTTTATATAAATTCCAACACCTGTCATCAAAACACCGACTACTGTAATTTCGGGAATATCTATTAGGTTGATACTTCCCCCTGAAGCCTGGTCTTCGACCTATATTATGCGTCGACCTATATAGCGGTTTTTGGGACATATTTGTGGAACCTGTCAAAGATTCACACAATCATTGTGGACTTCTATAACATGTTTGTTACTACAATTTATGTACCACTGTTTTATGGATGATAGCACTATTAACAATGCAATAGCTGTGAAACAAAAGTATCAATGAGCAAGATATGTTAAGTAAATGTTACATAAATATCAATTACTTTTCGAGTACAAAAAAGAACAACATCTAGAAAAAAAAGCACAAAATTAGTACACCATTATTACACAACTCTTTTAACAAGTCAATGGAATAACCTCTCCTCTTCCATGATCTCGTTACGAATGTCTGTTAGAAGATAACCCAATTTGTTTTTCCCTCGCCAGGTAAGGCGACAGTGAGCTTTCTCGTTTTTGGCCCCCAGTCCAATACCCCACAGTCGATCTCTGGGTGACGCTTCAACCAAGATGCGAGGAAAAGTGTTGATTAACTCCCTCTTCAAGTGTTCATTTTCTGTAAACTGATTGAGAAAGACAGTCAAGAAAATATGTTATACATGTATGATATACATTTGATATGTAGTGCATATATGCTATTATCATATACCTAAAATATTTCAATCATGAGTTTGCATTAAGGCACATACAGTTGAACTTCAGTATCTCGAACACCGATACTAGTATCTTGAATACAATGGATATGCCAAAGTGATTTTTAAGTCCCATACACTTAAACTTTGAGTATTTTACTCTTGATATCTCGAATACTTGGATATCTCGAAGTTTTTAACCAGTCCCATCTAGTTTGAGATAACAAGGTTTGACTGTATATGAATATTTGATGCATGTCAACTATGTGACCTCCCTGCTTAGAATGAAATACAGTCAATATTAATTAAACTAATTAGTAACATGGGGAAATCTGTCGATGTGAGAACAAACTGGGCTTCCTTTTGTGTGAATAGTATCCGTAATCTATTTGTCAACCATAAATTTATATACACACCCCAGGGGCGATCCTGCCTAGAAATAATTGTTTCCAATTTCTTTCAAGTATTTTTTCACTTCATAATTATCAAATAATCAAAGTATGATGCTTGTAGTCTCCATAGTGCATATCTGTAAATTAAAGAGCAAATAACTTCCTATCTTGAAATCTGCAGGAGGAGTTATCTGGACAAATGGTCGTTCATTTGAACACATTCCTCTGTTAAATATTGATACTTATTCATTAAAATCATGTCTAAGTATACTGAGTATTAAGCCCATACATATCTGTTATACATCCAGATTCATTGAATCTGGGGCAACATTGTATTATGAATCGGATACTTTATGGAGTTGAACATGCATGTACTTATACATAGTTATCTTGTTTGAATTATATAAATTGGATCAGTCTATGTCATAAAATATTGATGGTGGAATATATTGCATTTAAAGATCAAACTTCATTTGACTTTATTTGTCAGATCACAGGAACATTTTAATAAGAAAATTTTGACCACCACCTTAGCTTTGAGTCCTCTCTTCATAATTTTTTCACTTCTTGCACCCCAAATATCAGGATTAAAATTCTGGACTTTCCTCCCAAATTTCTTCATTTGCAGTGGAACTTTTGCCTTCATTATCTCTCCAGCATGGAACCGATCCCGAAACAACACTAAGGGAAAAAAGCTCTGTTAAATACAATGTCACATAGTTTAAATGAAAAATTAATAAAATATTCTAATGTTCTTGAAACTGGGTTGAATGAATGTATATAGTCTCCATCAGACTGAATGATTAAATGAAGGTTAAGAAGGAAAAAAAGATGTAGAGATGCATGGAGTTACACAGTGATGGTGCATATACAAACAAATATGTAAAATAAAATATTAAAATCATATTGGTCACTTCCATTTAAAAAGATTCATGGATAGTCCTAAATTGCAAAAAAATTCTAAAAATTGATTAAATTCACTTTGAGGTTTTAGTATAGTCTTAGTCTACATTATAGTGTCTTTGAGTTTGGAATTTTTATTTTCAATTTTATTAAGGCTGGAACAATTAATTAATCTATTGACTGTATTCAGTGAAAATATGTTTTAACAAAAAAATTTCTATAGTTATGAATAATTTTCAAGATTTGATATTTATTCAGTCGTGGGTTTAAAATTTTGCGCCCTCAGGCCAAGGTATTACTTGAAGAAATTTGTTTTGATGTCGTAAAATGCTAAAGCAGA
The DNA here is from genome assembly GCF_963853765.1 of Magallana gigas. Taxonomy (NCBI): domain Eukaryota; kingdom Metazoa; phylum Mollusca; class Bivalvia; order Ostreida; family Ostreidae; genus Magallana; species Magallana gigas. Next base: position 26,405,295 of record NC_088859.1, read on the forward strand.
GTAAAATCTTCAAATATACAGATTATCATGTAAGTACGTTTTTATTTTTTAAAAATAATTTGACGTAATAATTGACAAAAATAAACGTCAAGTATTTTTTATTGCAGCGCCAATAATTAAAATTGAAATAATAATTTGCAAAATAAAAACATCTGCGTGATCATTTCATGTTCTGTGTGAGGGGGAACAAGATATTTTTTTATCTATTACAAATAAAATCATATTTGATTCATAAACATCCTTTTATTCTATACAGTTCTATATGTATTTAAAGTTGCTGGAAAGACACATTTATAGCACAAAACTGTTAGGACAGATAGCATAAAACCTATAAGATCAATTTTGTTTTAATTTGACAAAATGTTTACTGATACGTTAATCTTCCATTGCTGAAAATTAAAAGAAAATTGTATTCTTGTAATTTTTTCCTATTTAATGCTATATAAAATGTTGGGGATGATTTGGACAAATGACCAAAATTTGAGCATGGTAAACAGATAAACTATCCAGTCAATTTACATTGTGTTTAGCAAATACTTATAGTTTGCCATATAAGTTGACCTTTCACTGGAAAAAAAAAAAAGGAAATCGCATGTTTGAAACATTTCCCCCCTGAGACTCCTTAAAAACAAGTATTTTTACTTCTCAGAGAGGGCCCCATGTGCACAGGAGGACAAAATAAAAAATCAAACCTGAGACACCAATTATAAGTATTTTTCTCAAATGTTACAAATTATTAGACAGTTTTGCATGTAACTGATTTAAAAATATAAACTCCATTTAAAATGCTGTTAACTGTAGTTGCTAATCTCACCTGCTTTTTGATGCATCATGAACTGTTCGCTGCATGTGTATGTCTCCCCATCCACTGTAAATCGAGCAGGATGGAAATTGCTGAAGGGAGCATCTTTACCAAAAAAGAAACAGAAGTGTTCCCTTTTATCCAACCTCTTGTCTTGCTGAAGAAGTTTCAAACTATATTCCTTTCTCCATGACCTTGAGTTGTCTGTTTTTTTTGGTATGTCAAAGGAAATAGGTGAAAATCTTGTTTCCTTTTTATCTTTTTTCTTTTGTGGGGTTCCTTTTTGGGACAAATTTGTTGTATCATTTTCCATTTTTTGTTTTTGTGGTGTCTTCTTAACTGCTGTACTATTCAAAGTTTCCCGAGATTTCTGAGGACTATTTGAGCTATTGTTCCCATGAGATTCGATTACTTTCTCTTTCCCTGGACTTTTACTCTCAGAGCGATATCTGTCTCTTGACCTTTCTCTTCTTTCTCCGGAATGGGTCCCTGATTTTTTATTTGAATGCTTCCCTGATCTTTCTTTTGATCTTTCCCTTGATCTATTTCTTTGATGTTTCCTTGGTGATCTGTCTTTTGCATCTTCTCTTGATCTGTCTCTTGATCTTGATCTTGACTTTCTCTGTGATCTGTCTTTTGAATGTCCCCCTGATTTTTCTTCTGGACTATCCTTTGATTCATTTCTTGGACGTTTCCTTGGTGTGACAATTGGATCTTCCATTGGTCGTTTTCTTGGGGTCTCATTTGATCCATCTTTCCTGGTCTTCCGATCAGTTGGGGATTTTCCCTTTTCACTAGAACCTTTGTTATGCTGCTCCATACCTTCATCATCTGATTCTGAATTTTTTCTAACATTTTTTTTTCTGTAACTTTGACCCCTTTTGGGAGTTGAATCATTTGATTCCCTGTGCTCACTTTTATCTCCTGAATTTATATCTTTAGGTTTTGAACTTTTCTCTGAACTTTCTTGTGGCTGCTGTTCCTTGTCATTCATATTATCTATTTTTGATCTGGACTCTGTTACAAATGTTTCATTTATTATTTCTACATTTTGTTCTGGAGACCTCTTGACAGGGGTTGTTTCCCTTAAGTTTTCAGACAGGAGCGCTGCAGTGTTACTCTGAGCTGATTCAGTTACCATAGTATCTGCCATTTGTACTATTATTTCTAATAATCAAAATTCTGAAAAATTAAATTGCAAGAGTTTACTTGTTATGTTAAATTTGGCTGATAAAAACGTTTTTTAACTTATGGGGCCTGAAATATTCACTTATACTAATGATTTCATATCCAAACAGTTTTTTGTGAGCTAGATATACGGTATTACCTGGTAATAATATTATACATATTTGTCATTCTTTTAATTAATTTTGAATCAATCTACATGTATATTCACAGAATCAAGACCACTATTAACATATATCTGCATATGTTTGTGTGCAACAAAACTGTGGGAGGTCAAAAAGCCAGATAAATGATTTCAAAGAGCCATATTTGGCTGACTAGTCAGCAATGTAATAGAGAGGCCTTCTTCACATTGCTTTTTGACACAACTACCCAAAGGCCAAGCTCCTGTTAAACTAGTTCTATATTGAGATTGTCACACTGGTTCAATTACTAGACCCATAGCCCAGTTGGTACCTGACTAGAGATTCAGGGGCACTGGGTTAAAATCCTGATCTGGTTCGTCATTATTCCTCCCTTACCGTTACATTTGGTGATGTGCCACCTTCCCTGAACTGAAAAGTTCATTAACTCCATGCAGCCAGGGGCCAGGGGAAAGAACATGGGATATTAATCTTTGAAGGTGGAGATTAGTTGGGTGGTTGGGGAGTTGGGGCAGGGGTGTGATGGTCATTAATTGATAATCATTGCTGGCACCAGAAGCTAGGTTGGTAGAGCACCTGACTAGAGATTTAGAGGGGACCAAATGATTTGAGCATTGTGCATATACATATAATTTATTTATGGAGTTTTATATATATTTACATTTTCCAGTGTCTTCGCCTGTGATAACACTACGTATCGATTTTGTACTCTATAACCCATAATACAAATGACGCCAAATCGAGGCGCCAGCGGGGTTTGCTTATCTATCATTTAAATATATAATGGTACGATGGCTTAAAATTATATACTGGTAAATATAAGTAATAAGGAATCATTCTTTGAATATTATGAGATGATAATTTCGGTCGGGGTGTGATCAAATCTATCATAAAGCCCTTTGGGCTTTATTGGATTTGATCACGCCCCGACCAAAATTATCACCTCATAATACTAAAAGAATGATTCCTTATTCCTTATATAATTTATCATAACTGTTACAGTTACTTGATTCAAAGGGTAAATGGATCACGTCGAGCTGCCAGGCCTGGATCATCAGATCAACACGATGCAATAAGCATTAGTTGGATCTGATGAGCCATGCCTGGTAACGAGACAAGATCCGGCTCTTTGGTTCAAGTTACTGTTACAATGATAAATTTATTATATATCCTTGTCCATTTTAAAGTTTTAATGGGATATATTGTATGACATTTACTTATACAACTATGCTTTTTTGAAATGAACTCTTTTAAAACGCGCTAACTATACAGATGTTAATTAATGTGTACTCCGTCAACAGTTTCAGAGATTGGTAATATGGAATCGGAAAAGCACAAAATGGAATCCGGAAAATCAGATAACACTCTGTAAAATTGACGGCATCAATTAATGGGTGTATACCTTAATAAAGTACACCAATTTAAGAATGCATACATGTCCCTGATACCACATGCAAGAAAAAAACCCAAGAGCAACATCATTTGCAGTATATTAGATACAATCTAATTGACAAGACCGTTTCTCAAATATTTCATAGATTTAACATGTAGATTTAACATACCGGCAAAAAATAATTATTTACAATCCGACATTGACAGATCCAACAAATAAAATCAATATTGCGAAGCTGCTGTGAAGTATTCACCATTAATAAGTATATATTCTTATTATACAATTAAACTGTCAAATTATACCTATTCTTTCTGGAGAATTGACAGAAAAATAATCCATACAACCATTGGTGTTAAACAGGCGCAGATCCATTAAATCAATATATTGCGAATCTGTTGTGAAATAGTCACGGTTCTATATATAGAATTTATGACGATACAAGATATTCATATTTTACATATTTAAGGTTATATTGTACCTATTTTTCAGGAGAATTTTCTTTAAGCTGACCAAAATTCTGTGCAAAGTGTGCGCTCTGTGACGTCGTAGCAGGTGGTTTCCACGAGAACAAAACGAAAGTAAACAGGAAAATCAAGCAAGTTCAACAAGAACCCAACTCGGTAAGTTTTGTTAATCGTTTAACCCTAGAATATTAAATTTAACAGACAGGTAACCGAATATAAATAATTAGAGCTTGATCAAAGGCTTGGGAAGCCACAAGAAGGAAGAAAGAATTTGTTTACAGTGAGTAACAAAGCGATAATACTTTCGCTTTCGATTTTACTCCCGCATACACAATATGCGATAATCAAAACTTACCTAATCAACTTACTCCTCAGCTTCCAGCATTTTTATCACTACATGTACGTATGCATGTTTATGTTGTAGAAATGGATGAACAAGATCATGAATCAAGTACTTCTCAAGACTTGTTGAAAGACTTGGAACAATTGAAAATGGATAATGATATTAACAAATTCGATGAACTAACGGTTTTAAAGGCGCCTACAGCTAAACATACCAGTAACAGCATTGATGATAATGAAATGGAAGAATCAGAAGGAGTGGGATATATTAAAGATCAGCCAAAGAAGCCTCATACAGAAGGAAGTGACCTTTATTTGCCAGAGGGAAACAGCAATAAAAACCTACTACAGGAAGATAATGTTCACGTCGACCCCAAAAATTTCAGTGAAACTAAACTGGAGGAAAATGAAGTATATAATCCGAAAAAAGCTGAAGAACAGGAAAAAGACAATGTACATAATAAAGAGGGAGACATTCTTCAAGAGCTTAATATGGAAGACGGTGAACATAGGGATGTACACGAAGAAAATAAAGGAGCATCAGGGATAAGTGAAGAAAATTGGCACGTCCCACCATCTTACAGTGACGTCAGACAGGACTCTGAAGCAGTGTTGCAACAAAAATTAGAAGAGATAGAGGGAAAAGAAGATGAGAAAGTTGAGAAGGACAAGAGATTAATGGACGATAAAGTTCAATGGAGATCTCAGAGCAGAGAAAATAATAAGAAACCAGAAAATGTGGGGCATGGGAAACCCAGATCAGGTAGACAAAGACCAGGACTCGATAGGCCGTATGGTGGACATGAAAGGCAGTCCCATGATAGGAAAGACAGAGAAAGGAGACAACATGCACAAAATCATTGGGTAGAATATAAGCCTGATCAGGAAAGGTACAGTGCAGCACAACATTCAAGAGAGAAGCCAAAGGGGGATAGAAAACATAAAAATGAAGGAAAGAAATTTTGGGACAGTGGTTTACCTGATGAGAGAGACAAATATGAATACTTTTGGGGGAATAGGTCTGTCTTCAGTCAGTGGTATCCATGTAAGTTTGAGATTGATGGAAAATCCTACAATTGTGCAGAACAGTACATGATGCATCAGAAAGCAGGTATGAGTTTTCTTAATGCCTCTATTTGTATATTAAGTATTAATTCTTATATGAATTCTCTATTTTTATATACAGCCAAACTCGTTTAACAAATACAACACTAAAATTTTGTAATGGCCCTTGGGGCGGCAGCAGATGTGAAAAAAAAGCTCTTAAAAGTTATGGCTATTAATTGTAAATGTCATATTGATTTTAGAATATGTCTCATATTCAAACATAAAGACAGTGGTATTAAAAAACCGAGTTTAAACACTTCTCTTAGATATGAGGTTTAGTTGTTAAATTTAATGATAAAATCTATGAAAAGCTCTATGTATGGTTTCATAAAATTTGATCATACGTATGACTAACCAACTTCATATCACAATGAAGTTTTTATAAACTTATAAAACCGGTACGGCGTACCGGTATGTATTTCTTTTATAATAAAGAATACAACTAGAGGAATGTTTGTCATCATATCACTTTCAAAATTATGTGAATAACTGATATTTGGAATTTTTTAAAATCTATTTTGCAGTATTAATGGATGATATGGAGAGGGCAGAAATAATCATGGCACTAGATGACCCGCGTGAGATGAAGAAACAAGGACGATATGTTGAGAACTTTGATAAAAAAAAATGGGATAAACATTGTCAGGATGTTGTTGAAAAAGGAAACATAGGAAAGGTATCTAACACAAAATACTCTTACCTTTATTTGAAAAATTAGGAATTAACATAATCAGTAAAGAACTCTCATATTTGTGTTTAGTAGTTTTTTTTATCAATTCAATGCTTACATTAAAATGGACTGTATAGTTCAGGCATGTAGCATCGGGGGGGGGGGGGGGGGGCAGAGGAGAGGGGGCCTGCCCCCCCCCCCCCCCCCCCCCACTTTTTCTCGCAGCTACAAATTTTTTAAAATTTACATATAAAAAATTGAATTATCATGGAGTTGCCCCCCCCCCCCCCCCCCCCCCCACTTTTTTGTTTTTGGGAGCATGTAAAAAAATTAATATGAAAGTAAGGAAATTAGGATTAAAGTTATATACTACGCACATTGTTGTTAGTAATAACTATGTATTTGGTCTTTATTAAACAAGTTGTTAATTTCCTTTCGTTAAGCTTTATTGAGGGGATAGAAAACACATGATTGGGATTAAAATCCTAGCTATACCATTGCAAATTTTAATGAAGCCTTGTGCAATAATTCCCATTGTATAATTTCTTTTTATTGATGGACATATATTGTCTTTTTTTTTTCAAAGTTTTCGCAAAATGAAGAGTTGAAGGAATGGTTGCTCAGAACATTTCCTAGAACACTGGTAGAAGCTAGCCCAATGGACAGAATCTGGGGTATAGGATTAGCCAAAGAGGACCACAGGGCCTGGAATAAACAGACGTGGAGGGGTCAAAATCTACTTGGACAGATTTTAACCAGAGTGAGGGACAATTTAATGGAAGGGAAAAATCAAGAAATGGGTAGAAAGGAGGGAAAAGGCCCAGTCAAAGGAACACTGAATAAAGGGGAGCAAGAAGTGGGTAGACAAGGAGGAAAAGGTCCAGGCAAAGAAAGAACTAATAAGGAAAGATGGTAAAATGGGGAAAGGAGTTCCAGTCAAAGAAACCATGAATAAAGGGGAGCAAAAAGGAGGAAGAATGGGGAAAAAAGGTCCAGTCAAAGGGAGATATTCAGAGAATAACAAATCGACCCCTGTCTGATGTAAAAGTATCATGATAGATATGTAGTAAAAGACATAAACGGGGTATTTGATTGATCGATTTCTGGGCTACAAAGGGAAGTTACATGTACTAGCATTTGGTTTCTCAAGGCATGTCCAGGATCTATCATTTGAATGAGGCTTAGGGAATTGTCTTTGTGGTTATCCCTAAAATTTGGTGATACATGTATGTTAACTACATGAGTGTACAAAAAGTGTCCATTCTTTTCATGCCTGCGTTCTAAAGGTCTATCATGAAAAGTTTTTGTAGGACTTAAAAGACGTTTTTAAATAATTAGATATCTTGGTTTCTTTTTCATAAACCAAGAAATTTGTGATTGTTCAAGAATTGTCCTCAATCTTTTTGTATAAATTGGCTTTGTTGTGAAGCTAAACTGGTGCTGAAAATGATATCCATATATATTTGTCTGTGTTGAGCAATCATGCATATCTATTGTTCCTTATTATGAAGTTATCAGTTTCGATTGTCATGTCTTAAACTATGATTAATTTATAATAATATATCATTCCATGCTTTTATTATTAGGAAAACCTAATTTCAAAAAGTATTAACTCAAAAATTTATTCTGTAGATACATATGATTTGTCAAAAAAAATATGCTAAGAACACAATAAAAAGATATTTTTTTTATTAGTTACTAGTTCTGCAATTCTTTTTTTCCCATTTTTTTTAAATTTGAAAAGGTGTGGTTTTAAAACATTACCTTGACCAATTTTTTGTACTTATTGAAGAAAACTATACTTTTTAAAAATTCTTTTTCATGTACATATTTCATAATATTTATGTACTTATTCATGATACAAATGATAAAGAAATTCACAGTAAAACATTTTTCTCTTTTGTTGCTAAATACACAATTATAAAAAGGTTGAAAAAGAATTTAAATGTTATATACATATAGCTGGCAACTGAAAACTACGAAAGCACAACATCATTAATGAAAAAGTAAAAATATTTAATCCATAAATACAAGATAATTAGTTTAAAAAAAAACCACCTCCTTATAACAAGTATCACTTTAAAGGGGCATGGTAACGATTTTGGTCTTTTATTTTAATATTTTTATTGTATACAATGCTTTAGAAATGCTCTGACATTCAAATTTTGGTTGATCAACCAAAATTTGAATGTCAGTCTTAGAGATAAAAGCACGATACAGAGCTCACAATCTTCTGTAATGTAAACAAGGCTCGTGCCCTGTTTTTATATACAAAGTTCCTTTTCAATCAGATTTATCTCTCTTCTAATTCGTATTAAGCATAAATAAACAGTTTCCAACGTTTATCACATTCATTTTAGGTCTAAAACTAAAATTTCACTTTAACATTCAAAACGTAAACAAAACCACCACGTAAGCTTTGTTTACATAACAAGGAATTGTGAGCTCTGTATCTCGTTTATAACACGACGGTTGACACTCAAATTCTAGTTAATTATTAGAAATGCCTTTCTAAGTAATTGATCCTTTTTGCTTAAATTCATCATCATTTTACCAAAAAGAAGTAACAAAGCGATAACGTTCTCAAATTTTAATATTTCCTGCTTAAACATCAACTCCAATGTAAAGCAACTTTGCTTTTACCGCTTCCGGTATAATTGATACTGACTCTTTGGAAATAACCGCATATCTTTTTTAAAATCTTCATGGGAATGTTTGCCTCAAACAGACAGCAAATGAAAATAGGCATATTGCCACTTTTTCTTTTCTCCCATGTACTCGTTCGCGATTTTATATTTCCGCGATTTTATGCAAAACCGTTGAATCGCAATATTAAGTACTGGCGTAAAATAAGGAATCTACAGTAATACACCAACAAAAACATATGCCTTGAAAAGGGGGGCGGTCCTTCTCGAAACTTCTCAAAGACCTGGACCCGACAGTGATCAAAATATAATAAATGGGCTTTGTATAACTAATCACATAATGATATGTATAAATAAAATAATACACTTTATTTCATTTAACTCAATGTGTACAGTTTTTTGGAGCCCCCCCCCCCCCTCCCCCCCCCCCCCCCCCTTCGCAAATTATGTTTATAGACATTCGCATTACAACAGTAAAATAACTTTATTTCGCATAGCAACACCATTTCGATCCGTAAATAAACACATCAATTTTGAAATATTTTTTGTATTTAGATGGTTAAGGGCTAAAAATAAGAGTAAGACATAATAAAAGAGAATGCTAAGCATTATTTTAAAATATTAAGTATTTTGAAATTAAATAGTACACACGGGCACATTTGCAGCTGGCAGCTGATTTACAGAATGCACGTATAAATAAAATACGTCAATAGAGAATAGAGCCTTTATCGGAACCAACGGCACAAATTGTTACCACTGGCAATCAGGTGATGGTACCACTGGAAATACCCTGAAAGCATCTTATGTGTTTATGACTGACATATTATACCGTCAACTCCTTCAGTACTATATATTTACATCTACCAAGTATTATTACCTCTATTTCTTACGAAAACTTATAGTTAATTCATAGCCGCCCTGGTTATCGATTGGTCGAAACGTACAGCGACCTAAGAAATATCACAGACTGCACGAAATAATCATGATGTCAGACTCAAAGTCTTGCAGGAGACTGTTTGGCTGTTTCTTTTTGCTAACGTACTTATGTACGTTAACAGTAATTTAGTGTAGTTTTACTTACTTTTCATAATCAATTTATTAATTGGTGAAAAGAAAGATGTTAATATAAACAATAAAATGCTTTCTTTGATGATTCATGCGGGTTATGAAGGTAGCGATCATTGCAGAATTTTTTTTTTTTTTTTTTACATATTCCGCTAACGCAGGTTATGTACTTTTTCTGCAATTTCGCTACCTTCATATCCCGAATGAATCACCAAAGTTTAAATAAATGCCCCCCCCCCCAAAAAAAAAAAACCCAGATAAAAAGATTAAATACACCTACGAAAAATCCATGGTGGTGGCGTACATTTTATAAACCTCTTTGAGTATTTCTTTTAAACTTTATTCACGAAAACGCCAGCAACATAGTTCATGTAATGTTTTCATTCCGGTTAAAACAAATGGAACATGACCACGTCAAGAGGCGAAACAGAAAGTAGGTTTAGGCAATGATCTGAAAAGGAGGAGGACGATGACACCAGAGGGAGGCCAGTTTGGGCTTGAAGCACTTATAGAGGAAGGATCATATGGCACAGTCTTTGAATGCTTTGACAAAAGGGATGGAAAGAGGAAGGTATATCACCAATCACAGTCTTTTGTCAACTGACTATTTAAGAGTTATGAATTGTTGTCAATGGTCCCAGAAATCATTTATATTATAATTATTAGTATCTTTCACACTTGTATACAATGTAGAACCTGAATACTTGCATCCGGTACTAAGAGTTCTTTGTCAATATATATAAAACGATAATGACAAGACACTGTCTTTTTACTTTCGGTTTAAGTTGCATTCATTTGATAGATATCCTAGTTACTGTACCTCGATGTGTTGTGTGTACACGTGCTCTCCTCGTCATATTTACATGTACAATGCCATTTGTTGGATATGGAGCATACGGCTCAATGATCAATAAACCAAAGGTCGCTGGTTTGAACCCAGCTGTGGTCACTAATGTAGCTATGCGTTGTATATTTAGACAAGACTCTTTATTTACATTGTCGAAGTTCATCCAGTTGCAACAAGGCATCGGCTTACGCTCGGTTGGGATGTTTTACCGGCGATGAGCTTGTGTTCTATCGGATTTTTCCAGGGGGTGTCCCATCCAGGGGAGTCAAAGCCTCTCATACATATATATTTAGGTTTCATATAAATTTCTATTATCCAATCTGTCGAAAAAGGTCAAAGGATAATTTTGTCATTGAAAATAGGTTCAGATTTACATTTTGTTAAACAAAATATTTGTTTTAAGGATGCTAACTACAACTTGAAATGGTCTCTGCAATTAACATAAAATTATTAATCTTGATTTAATATGATAGCTTTAATGGTGGATAAGACGAATACAAGTCAAACAGGCAGGAAAAAATGCAATTTTGGATGAGAAACTTTATTTTCGAAAGATTAATTCATTTAATGTGAACAAAAGCCACAGACGGATTCGAACTCATGATCTGCGGTTCACAAGCCCGCTACTTTAACTACTGAGCTATGACTGTATTTACAACAAAATTGATTGATACAAACAATTCAATAAAACATTTAAATCGCAATATTGTAACGTAGTGTCCAAAAAAGTACAGGTCTTGGTGTAGTGAGGTACCTTAAAAGGTCATACATTCTAAAGACTAGTAACAACATGCTTTTACATCGTAATACCTTTTTTTAAGAATTGAAATGATATGCATGATCATAAATGTAGTATAAATGCAAAAGAAAACTCGATAAAACCCGAAATACTAGTACATAATCCACTTGTCCCTGGTAATATTGTTTTCTTAGACCATTGCTTTGGCTAAATCCAAGTAATATAATAAGCCCAAAGCAACATTTTTCATTTGGTTGTCCTTAGGATACGGTCGAATCAATTCTGTTTGAATGCAAGATTATTTTTAAACAAGCTTCATATTTACGAAAAGTGTTTGTATTAACAAAAAATTACCGTCTTGACATCTTTATTAAAGGTTGCCATGAAGAAGATAAACCTTAGCAAATTGTCAAAGAATGATCGTAGTTCAGCGGAAACTGAGGCCAGATTATTGACAACTCTACAGCACCAGTATATTCTGCATGCTGTGTCGACATTTCAGGAAAAAGAGACACTGTGTATAGAAACAGAGTTCTGTGATCATGGAGATTTAGAGCAGTATCTAAAGTCGAGGAAAGGAAAATCTCTAGAAGAACAACGAATTGTGGAATGGTTCAGACAGATATGTAGCGCATTAGAGGTAAATGCAATATCTCCCTTTTAGTACCGTGGTAAATACTAATGCAACATTCATGCAACAGGCGTTTGCATGACTTCTGCGATTAGCTGCTATTGTGCACAACATTTCTACCAGCTGCGCATGTACCAGAATTATCAGTACTTGTTTCTGTTCAGGGATCGGCTTGTGAATTTTTTTAAGGAAATGTGATACCAGTAAATCGTGGACACAAGATTTGATTTAATTCATTAAATTTAGTAATTTATCAAAAAATAAACATCCTAATTAATGTAAGGGCATTTTCATGGATGATCCGCGCCGCATGATTTTGATAAACTAAGTGATCAGCGCGTTTGGTGTGGTATTTAAGCTAAGTACGGGTAAGTTTTTGATTCATGTCAGAGAAAAATCAAGAGTAAGAATTAAATCTCAGTCGACTGTAGTTTCTTTTGGTTATAGTGTTCAAAGGCATGACGTTTTTTCGTCACGGTATGCACAAAAAATACAAAAGTTAATTTGCGCGATCGTCGATATCGCTAGACATGATATACTATATAGTGTCATGTTGTGAATTTTGAATTTACCAGGTGGCAGAAAATACAAAATATAGTACTTGTATTGTTGTAAAGAAGATGGGTGGATAAGGCGTGTAAAATGCCCATACGCGATCGGACAGTCTACTGAAAAATTAAAGTATCAATAAATCTGATGTGGTTTTTTTAAAGTCATTTAAAACAATATATATTTAACGAATCATTGATTTTTAACCTATAGGTATGTTCAATACTTGGAATATGTTGACTCAAACATGCGTATACGTATCAAAACCTGCAAATACTGTCATTTTTTAGAACTTCAAGGCATTTTCTTTTATAGAGTGGGTCTGTGCTCCATATTTTTCTCATAGTCTAATTAAGGTCTATTGGAAAACAAACGGATTTCTATCAACAAAAACGTGGAGAGATGACCAACTATACATTAAAAAAATATCATTTTGTATCCCAACAACTGAACGTTTTGAAAAAATAATACAAGTCCGGGTAGTTCGTGACCTTAGTCACACATAATATTTAAAAAGCCCACTTTGTTGTGTCTGAAATGGCTCAGTGGTTAGAGTACCTGGCATAAGCTAACCTTATATATCTAGGGTTTTTATGTTACGGGTTCGATACCACCAAAATTTCCAACAATATTTTTTTTCTTATTTATTGTTAAATATATCAAAAACTGACAATAGTTAGAAATTTTGCTTTTGCGAAGTTGTATTATAATATATTTGAATAGATTTAATTGGGGAAAAATAAATTTAAAATTGTATTTCACTACTAATCCGAATGGGCATTTGCGCCATCTTATTCCCCCATCTTCTTTGTATTTACTGCCGCCCGTAAAATTCAAAATTTACAACATGTCACTACATAGTACACAGGACGAGTAAACGAATGTCAATCATTTTTTAAACTCCCAATCTAGGGCCTCAATTCAGGGGAACACTGACCAAGTAAATCTGAAGACAGTGTTTATTTTCTCAATGAAGTGTTAGTAAAAAGAACGGTACAAGTAAAATGTTCTTATTTTACTTTTTTTTTTTTAATAATTTTAGTTTATTAACATATAATGTAGCTTAATTACATCAATGTGAATTCCGAATGTAATAAATCAATTCATCATTTTTCCATCAAAGATATGTTTGCAAAAATATCAAAGCCATAATTAATAATAGGGCTTTTATTTAAATTCAAATGCATGTAACAATGTTTGATTTTTTAAATAATGTTCTTAACATGTCTTTTAACATTTTACATTTATAATTGCATAGCTTTGAAAAGTTGTTTATCAAATCAAGATCGACTATAAATTGATAAAGCCCTCTTTTTTTTTTAAATCTGACATCTTTGTAAGTTTATGCATCCAAATATTTTTACAGTCCCCCAAAATCGATTCCATATGATAATCATGCATTGATGAAAACAAATTGAGAGATAAAATGTTATATGGTGTACATTGAGAATTTTTTTTTTAAAAATCTCAATGTTATTCACAAAAGATTGAATAATATTGTAGAAATGAATTCGCCCTGCATGAAGCCTGGTACAAAATCAACTTAATTTCCCATTATCTTTGTCACATGGTTTCATATTATTATACCTTTATTTGATGACACTCAGCAATTTTCTTTAAATCCAAAAATTTGACAATTAAAACCATATATTCGATATATCAATCAAACATCACTTCTTTCTTCTTCTCTTTCGAGTTACCCATTTGGAATTCTGAGCCGATGATATTAAAATGAAATATACCTAACACATTTACACATATTCTCATGAGGTGTAAAGATTGTTACTGAATATTTACCTATGGCAATGGTATTGATGACAAGATCAAGATCAATATGTTCTTTGTGATAATCTTATAGTATTTGCATGGAAGAAATGTCCTTCATCGGGATATAAGAACTCGGAATATATTCCTGACCGGAAAAGAAATGACAGCTAAGCTGGGAAACTTTGGTCTGGCCAAGTATGTTGATAAGCTTACCTGATTTATTGTTTTTCATATCTATCTATCTATCTATCTATCTATCTATCTATCTATCTATCTATCTATCTATCTATCTATCTATCTATCTATCTATCCAAACATCTTTGATTATATAGGGAGTTTAAAGTTAATTCTACGTTTAATGTTACCCGCACGCGTAGGTTAAGGAGAAATTTGGTTTTGAAAAAAAACCCTTCTATTTTGATTTTATTTGATTTAGTTTTATTATTTTAAAATACTGTAAACTGTAGAAATTCGAAATGTTTAGAGTTATGGACTATACATCAGATCTGAATGCTGAGTAGGGTTATCAGGAAAGATCACTATTAAAGAGATAACCTATATGTAGTTTGAATACAAACTGTATTTGTATTATTGAAATGAACAAAAATCATTCGTTTGAAAATTTTGTTTGTTTTAATTTTATCGCCCTGCCTCGTACGTTTGGTATTTTGAAACGTAGAATTGATTTTGGGCGGCCTTATTTCTGAAAATGAAAAAAATTACGCGACTTGACCCACAGTCAGTAATCACATGCGAGACTGGATATGGGTTTCTGATTATGTTTTGATTTTAAAAGTATTAATTGTAGAGTGTTAGAGAGTTTCAACAATGAAGATTTAAGCGTCCGTGATAGTCCTTATTACATGAATCCTGATGTCTTTGCTCACATACATTACAATTCTAAGGTACGTATATTTCATAATTTGGATAAAATTGTCCAGCATCACACAAGTGAACCTAATCAATCCAACACTCTGATTCTTTTTTCTTTTTACCATTTTTTACGCTACCCTACTTTGAGTGAAATATACAATCTTCAACTTTTTGACCTCTTAAATAACAATTTTTGAAAAGAACAAAAGTGTATGAAATTATTCTTAAATTTACTGTCTATTTTGATCGGAAGTACGTCACAGTATGGAGGTGTCCAATATCACCTTCATGCTTGTAAAATCTGCCATGATTGCCTTTAAAAAAAACTCCAAAATAAAGCTTTTAACTTTTTATAATGACATATATCTCTAAACCATTCAATATCAATTGCACATAAAAAATAGCAAACTATATTTGTCAAAAGGCGTGTTACATAGATGGAGCAGCATTTCCCCCCATTTATCAGAAGGTTACCAACTCTAACAACGACTAAGACAAGCAGGTTTTGATATTCATATAATTTGTAAACATCTTGTCAAAATTCTAGGTAAACTCTGAAATGCTTTAAGGGATTTCGAAGGGGCATCACGATTTTTGCCGACATTTTGTTTTCGTTTTAATGCTTAAAATATTTCAATGTGTATATCTTTTCATTTGCGGCAAAATGTCGAGTTATATGACATATGCAAAATTCACAATTCTTTGTTAATATGTAAACAAGGCTCATGCCATGTTTTTGTTTACGTTTGTTAAATATGCAATAAAAATTCTGTTTAAAGCAGAATTGGTTTTCCTTGCTAGTTTGTTATGAACTTGAATAAACAGTATATTCAATTTTTTCAACTGACACAGTTATATTTGATTTCAAATTTTGCTTGGTTATTCAAAATACTTTAATGAAACATCAAACTTAGCATCAAAAATGAACAAATGATATTTGAAAATTTTTGGCTCAGATGTATGACTACTTGGTTTAAAAA